>NC_143550.1:118070000-118370000 GCF_054136105.1 Typopeltis vanoorti | reverse complement strand
GAGGTAATCCAAGTTTCTTCCTTAAATCTTGCAGTTGTTGGTTTACAATCTGTCTTTTATGATTATTATTATTATTTGGGTCACGTGTTGTGTGCTCGTGAGAGTAGACTCTCTCAGGTATTATGGAGTGAAAAAAATTTTCTTTTCTGCGTGTTTTATCAAATGTTTAGCTTTGGGATTCAGTTAAGGGGAGGGACAAACATATATTTACGAGATTAATATCAGACGAAACATTCCGATAGAGAGCGGGAAAAAAAAAAATTGGGTTACTATGGAGAAAATCACTCCTTATTCAAGTTATTACTCTTTGATGTTTAGATCAAAGAATTCCAAAAACCTTTTAGTTTCTAAACCCAAACATGCTTTGAGGTCATTTCAACCTACATTAGTTTTTTTTTTTCCTTTTATTTATCCTCTTGTTGTTTTAAACAATTTACATTAACAAACTGAATATTTTTTGAACCATATGAAAAAACTCCATTAAGTCGGAACTTAAGATGTTCGATTGTAAAATGCTTTTGAGAAAGTTCTGTCAATCTTCAAACACTTTGAACCCCCTCCCTATTTTATTTTAATATTATGTAGTCTTAATAATTACAATTCCTTTATCCACTTTCCATTATCAGAAGTGAGTTAATTGGAAAAACAGCATCCATCCACTTTAACCTCTCAGTGGAATACTCATTTCATAGAACATCAAGGTATTTAAATGAGTCGTTCCTTTCTCTAATTAATGCATCAATTCTTTTTTATTTATTTATGTTAATCTGATGTCTCTTGCATCTGCTTCGCAGTTTTAATTTTCAGTAACACATTAGTTAGTATTCCATATCCAAGATTCTTTCTATGTCAGTGTTCTGGATGTTAGTAGAATAAAAGGGACGTTTATATTACGCGTCTGTGTTTCCATAGCAACAACAGACACAGAATGAGTACACGTGGGTGAGTAGTATATTGGAGACATCAATAATAATAATAATAATAATAATAATAATAATAATAATAATAATAATAATAATAATAATAATAATAATAATAATAATAATATTATTATTATTATTATTATTATTATTATTATTATTATTATTATTATTATTATTATTATTATTATTATTATTATTATTATTATTATCATTATTATTAAAAAATCACTGTACTCTACATTTTGTACCGAATAGCAATTGTAATAGTATGCTCTATTGTATATATGTAAATACCCTGTATGATGATAAACAAAATATTATTACAGCTAAAAAAATTATTGATATTAAACATATTTATATATTATTCATATGAATGACCATATTATGAATATATGTATATATATGATCATATTTTGTCAAACTTTGAAAAAAAAACTTTACATTTCAACATGCAACGATACAGTTTACATTGCAATGTTAAATTAACAATAGTACACGTAAATTATGGTGGCATTATAATTGCAACTAAGAATACATGAACTATCCTGTTATAGCATTGCATATTATGCAAATTATAATGATATTAATTAGAAATTGTTTTGAAACACACGAAAGAAAATGTAGTATCATTGCTTAAATTCTATATCATATGTATGATTATAGAATTTAATATCATATCATATCAGAGACAAAATAAAGTATTAAACTAAAAAAAAAAGTATTATTATTATTATTATTTACATCTAACATCTTAAGTTCTGACTTAATGGAGTTTTTTTGTATACCTTTATGCAGATGTACCTAAACGTCACTTATGCAGTGCGTATGCAAAATATTTCGTCAAGTGCGTCACCGCGTGTTGTAGGCAACTATTTAAGAATTCTCTGGTCAGTAAGTTGATCACAATAGGAAAAAACAAAGCCATCTTTCGGAGTTCGATGAAGCGGTTATTGTGGGTACCGGTCGGCTGGAGCCACGATTTTGAAAACAGCACAGCTGACTGGTTTCTCAAAGGTCAGATATCCCAGGTGTTTAATCAGTAGAAAAATAACCCACTTTAACTAAGAAGCGTCGCTGTGGGCCTAAGACAGTCTGCGAGGAACGAAGTTGCCGTCATGTGAGAAGGTTGTACGGACAAACAGAACTTCCTGTATGCAGCAATTGATCGAAGCATTTAATGAAGGCTGTTCCGGAGTCTTATCTCACCGACTATGCGTAGGAAGTTTAGTAGGATCGGTATTGGCAGTCGCATGCCTGTATGGAAACCATTGGTTTCTATGCACTAAATAAAAGTTTCTAGTTTAGTATGTGTATAGGCAATTGATGATACTAAGAAAAAGAGGTTTCTAAAAACACCTCGAACCAACTTCATAAGTGGCACCATATTCGTATTCGGATATTTGAGAAATATCACTTGCACACTGTATTCATTAATATTTTGAGGAATTTCATTGATATGATAGCTGAAATTTATGAGTGAAGCTTTTAAAATTCAGCAACAGCTGTTTGTCGTGATGATAGTTTTCAAACAGTGCAATACTCAAGCAACAAAAATAGAAAATGCAACTCTATTAACTTTAGAACCTTCTGGAGTTAAGCTTATTTCATTGAAGACAACGAAATAAGTTTAGATTACGACAATGATACCTGCTCAGGTGATGCATGATGATAACTCGTTAGACGATGATGAAAACTGCTTAGCGGATGACGATGATAACTCCTTAGAAAATGCCGCTGATAATAGCTGCTTGAATGACGATCACGACTTCTTAAATTATGATAATAACCCTTTAGATGATGATAATAATAATAATTTTTATAACTCCTTAGATGATGATGATGATGATGATAACTGCTTAGCGGATGAACGATGATGACTCCTTAGAAAATGCCGCTGATAATAACTGCTTGGATGACGATCACGACTTCTTAAATTATGATAATAACCCTTTAGATGATGATGATGATGATGATGATAATACTTTTTATAACTCCTTAGATGATGATGATGATAACTGCTTAGCAGGTGAACGATGATGACTCCTTAGAAAATGCCGCTGATGATAGCTGCTTGGATGACGATAAATGATGATAATAACCCTTTAGATGATGATGATGATGATGATGATGATAATAATAATAATTTTTATAACTCCTTAGATGATGATGATGATGATGACTGCTTAGCGGATGAACGATGATGACTCATTAGAAAATGCCGCTGATGATAGCTGCTTGGATGACGATCACGACTTCTTAAATGATGATAATAACCCTTTCGATGATGATGATGATAATGAAATAATTTTTATAACTCCTTAGATGATGATAACTGCTTAGCGGATGAACGATGATAACTCCTTAGAAAATGCTGCTGATGATAGCTACTTGGATGATGATCACGACTTCTTTAATGATGATAATAACCCTTCAGATGATGTAGATGATGATGATAATTTTTATAACTACTATGATGATGATGATGTTGGTAACATCAGTTTTATTTTTATTCGATTCAAGCAGCCTCGTGCTATTTGTTATTCCATCCGTAAATGAAATATTCGCCTCACCAATAGAAGAGAAATATGATCTTGTAATGCCAGCTTAACTTTCATCCCCATTCATTAATAAAAAATAATAATAAATATTAGCGTTCTGCGTGAATGATGCCTTAATATCTGGTTGATGCTATTTTGAATGAAAGCACAAATTGAAATATTAGGTATCACTTAAAAGTTTTACTAATTTATTTTTTTTAAGCTGTAGCTTCTAGAGATCCGTAGCTAATCTATTAATGCTTATTTAAAATAAATGAATTCATTTTCTATAATTGGTGTTCTTCTGAAGAAACGAAATGCTAGAAAAACGAATGTTTTCGCAGACATAATTTCTTTTTTTTTCCTTTTTTTTATCAGATGGGAACTGTTTAAGATAATATTTTCACTTTGATTTTCTTAACTTTTTCTTTTCTTCAAAGCACCCCTGCGGAAAAATAAACATAAGAATCATTCAATAAGAATCATTAGCAATCTCAAGAAATCCATTTTTGCGGTGTAATTATCGCAAATATCTTTCTGGCTATGAAATATGTAAATAAGAACTCTTTACTGGACGTACAGCTTCTTTGAAAACTGGTTGTCGATGTAAAAAAAAAACCTAGCAAAAACAAAAAATATATTCTTGTATTTATTCACATTGAACAAAAACCTTTCGTGTAAGACCACTAAGAGTCGACAAGAGATTAATCTTAGTACTAATTTCATTAATACAAGGAATTCTTAAATAAAAAAAAAAAACAGATGTTTGTATCAGCAAGAGACCGTTGACTGCTAATAAAATTTTAAGATTTTTATAATATTTTATTTTATTTATAATTTATTTATAATTTTATTTCAGATTGCTGAATAACAAACGTATTTCACTAAAAATAATCATTTACTAACATATCTTTGGTAGAACAGATTAAACATTTTTATTATATTATAATCTAGACTGACAGCCGCAATTCTCTGAGAGATATAAAATGCAAGCACCACACAACTCTCTCTGTGTATAATACAAAGTTTTCTTTGTTTGACGAGTCCATGTTTCTATGGCAACAACAGGTTTTATTTGCACGCACAGTAATTAGTCAATGTGTTCCACTCTAATTTGAAACACATCCACAGAAAATTTCTTTTTATTTAGTTCTTTGCTAATTACAAGTAAATTACGCAATTAATTACGTTGTTTGTATTAGCGGGTAATGCCTAGATCGGTGTCCTTACGTCACCAGTCGCCTTGCAGCGAGAAATTCAATGTTCTTTACATTAGCCAGTAGGTAGCCCAAGTAATTGCATTCTAAAACGTAGTCTCAGAGCTCGTTCTTAGACGAAATGGTATTCCTGATGGGATTCATCCCAGCATTCCATCTGTCGCTCAATAGTTTTTCATCCCCATTTTTTTCTAATCATTAAAGCACCTTTTATAAAGGGACCGGAATTTATTCAGTATAGAAATGATCAACAAGTCAGTTGGAGGTACGTTTCAGTTGTGGCGTCTGTCAAGATTCAATGATTGTGGCACCTTCTAAGTCCGTAGCTTCCTAACAACCTCCTTATCCAAAAGCTAGTATTGAATATACTCGAATAATTATTCTCATTATTTCTAATTAGGAATAATCAGGTAGAATAATTTAACTTCCTCTACTCTTTACTCTCCCCCCACACACTTATTTTTTTAAAATATTTTTTTTAATCACTTCCAATTTGAGATGAAGTATTCCATATTTATGTCCTTTGTCGTTTTGTCGGACATTTTTCTTATTTTGTAATTCATCAGCATAATCTATCAACACAACATTAAATAAACCTAAGAATTGGACTGAGTCATCAATATTTATCATTGCTTTCTTGAAGTATTAGTACATTCCTTCGAAGAACATACTCATCTAGGTTTTGGCTTTTATTCAACTTTTTGAAGCACCTTGCTACGAGACTAAGTTGGAACTAATCGGATTTGTAGATCACAGTAGTTGTCCCACCCCCACCCCCACCCACACTAGCATACCATTAAAATAAAATCTACTATAATTTTATGATCAACAATCCTATACGATTTTCTTATTTTGTATAAAAAATAATAAAAATCCATCTTGTAGCACTTAGGAGGGCGAAGGACGCTAGCACCACTGTGTTTATCACAGTGTCATATTGCTACGCGCAAGCATATGCACGTCATAGTGAGATGCGAGCTATTAGCGTAATGCGGCACTGTTCGTCGCATTACAATTAAAGGATTTAATTGTAATGTTCAAAAATTGTAAATTCATTCCTTTAATTACAATTAATGGATTTTATTTTTGAGTAATTTTGAATTATACCAAACTGTATAATTTTATCGATAATAAACAATATTTTTTCATGTTTAATTTTTTTAAATTTTTACCATAATTTTGATATTTTATCCAAACACGTATACGCTGTACTTACAGTGTGTATGTATATTTCGAAAGTTGCAGCACCCCCGCGATTTCAAGCCACGTGCCGCCACTGGTTTCGAAAATACTAAATTTTTCATAATATTTACTGAACACTTAGTAATATTTTTACCAAGTCTTTTCCAAATCGTGTTGCTATCACGTGCCGACTGACTACTATACGCTGTTCAAAAACGTACAGGAAACTTTCACCTCAGCATATGAAAAGTATGCAGTCACAATATATTCATACGATGCAGAAGAAGAAGAACATGGAAAACACCTGAAAAACTTTCAACTTGATCGAATCATTAGCAAACAATCATCGAAGTTGTCGAATTTCTTCTTTCTTTTTTTTTAGTGGTAAGGTGAGAGAGAGAGAGAGAGAGAGAGAGAGAGAGAAGTCGCTTCCACTACGAGGAACGCTCCGAACGTTATAGCAGAATATTGTTACGATTGCCATCAACAAACATCGTAAAGAAGTCAGCGGCTAAAACAATTAATGACAGAATGTTTCTTCTTAACCTTTCGTTAGCATTGCGATCCAAAGGCTGGCACGGTGGGAACAGAAAGGCGATGAGTCCAAAATCATTAAAAGAAGTCATGGAAAGTTTAGATCCTCATGACAGCGTAATAACCATCAGAGACAACAATTTAAAATATTTGGAGTTGGGTTGATTTGAATTCTTAAATTAAACTTGCCAAGAAGTTATATTTTTCTTTAATCCTTGATCTAAGCGTAATCAAATAAAGCTTGCGGATGAGGTGTCTTAACGATTTAGGCTACTTGTATACAAAGGATGTTAACTTCACATCAGTTGCCTTAGCATCCCATAATGCAAAGCACTTCCCATAACGCATAGCATTATGGGATGGGTCACTACTAGACCGGTTTTGACATTGTATAAGTAAATGATCGTCTCCAAAAACTAAATGATCCTTCAGATCACTTTAACCTCGAGGTAAGCGTCGTGTCACCTTATTAAAATACTCTGGATTTAGAGATAGTTGTAGAAATATTTTTCACTTGGTCACAAATTAAATTAAACTTGCCAAGAAATTATATTCTTGATTAATGCATAGTATTACGCAAGTCCGAAATGACATCCACTTTGCATTGTGGAACAACATGTTACATTGGAACAACAGCAACAATTTATTTTATCCAAATAAAACATTTCACAACTGAAAAGGATTTTACAAAACCCTGTAGGAAGACGGTAGCAGATTTCAACTGAAATATTAAGATTGCATCTTTCATAGAAAGATTGCCTCGAGTCTTCTTTCTTTATTTAATTTTTCTCTCAGGAGACATTTTCTATTTTTTATTGTTTTATTATTTTTATTTATTTATTCTTATCTTTAGGGATTCTCGTAAAGTAAGGAGAAGTTATATTCTCTGGTACCACTCTACTTAGTAACATCATTACTAATACTAACAAGAACATTTTCAAGATTTTAGTGTATTTCTTTAAGTAGTGAAAACATAAACAATTAACTAGTGTAAAAATATAATTTTATCGATTTGCGAATAATTTCTGTATAACACTAGATTTAGATTCGACATTTTTTATTTACTTATTTAATTTAAAAAGAAAAGAATTTAAAAGGAGATATCCACCTCATGCAGTAAATTAAATTAAATCCCAGTTCTTTAGTCAACCTCCATCTCCATCACCATCTCACGATCCACCACTACCTAAGGATGTTCCAACTTCACCAGCACCACCTCCACCATCAGAATGGACTCGAAGTGAGAAAAAAGAAAACGCAACTCAGCAGTGCAGTGAATTTTTTTTTGTGGTGCTGTGGCAGTGGTAGGTACAGTGATGCGAATATTAATACCAACAGCGCTTCGATCCAATTATCATTTATAGGACGTAAATTAAAGTTACAGTGAATTATGACAGTTTGTCTTGAATTTGTATCTTCATTGTATTTCTGGACATCTTTTGAAATTGTTAATTACATTGTCACGGGTTGCATAGATGAGTATTGATTACTTAGGACAACATTCCCCAATTTTTTCTTACGACGGAACACTTCACAAATACTGAAATTTTAACAGAACACCTTAGTTAGATTCGAGTATCATAGGTCTCGTATTCAGTGTAAAGCTAAGCGCACACCATTGCCGAAGCAGGCTGTATCACATCGCAAAAAAAGGCGATAGCGCACATTACAGGCGTGCAGTGCCAGTAGTATGATAGGCTCTTTTGACCAGATCATGATCAAGATAAGATAAGGAATTGTGACGTGTGTGACGATGACGTCATTATGTGTGACGGCATGAGATTGGAATGTTTGGAATTTGGTTCGTGTATGGAATTGCGGGGGATTTTTTGGTTCGCGTATGGAATTATGGGTGATGGTAGAGATAAGGATTCGTGTGGTGATTGGTGGGATACTTTAAACCAGATGAAGATCAAGATAAGATAAGGGCTCGTGACGTGAATGTTTGTTGTTATGAGATGAAGGTATGCGATGTCATTTGTTATTTGTAAATAAGTGACGTCATTTGTTAGTTGTAAATAAGTGACGTTTTTGTTTTGAATGGAAAGGGATATATATTACTGTATAAGGAATCATATCGTGATTGGTGAACACTTCTGACCAGATCAAGATCAAGATAAGATAAGGAATCGTGACGTGAATGTTTGTTGTTATGAGATGTAGATAAGTGGCGTCATTTGTTAGTTGTAAATAAGCGACGTTATTGTTTTGAATGGAAATGGGAGATATATTAGTGGATAAGGAATCGTGACGTGGATGTTTGTTATTATAGAGTTTGGATTGTTCGTAATTTCGCTGGGCCCTCGTCTGTCAGGGACATCAGGTGGTTTGTTTGATTCGTTAATTGCATTATGGGTTATATTTAGAGATAAGAATTGTGACGTTTTGTGTTTGGAAATTTCTGAGGAACATAGGTCTCTTTGTGCTATCATATGATGTTTTGGTTTGCCTATGGAATTGTGGGGCGATGTTTTTGAGATAAGATATCTTGGAATTTTCCCAGGGTGACACACATCCGTCATTGTCGTCATGTTTTGTTTGGTGGTCTATAGATGGGTGTACTAATTTTCCAAATACATTTTGGGGTATTTCTTTCCTGTTAGAGGGTGGGAAATCTAAGAGTAACTCGTAATGGCGGCAGTCTTTCGTGCTTTTCTGAATAATTTAATTATATGCTAATGGCACTCAAAGATACATTTTTTTTTCTTCTATAGATGGCTGTATTCATTTTCCAATACATTTTTTGGGGTTTTTCTTTCCTGTTAAAGGGTGGGTATTCTTAGAGTATGTCGTGATGGCAGATGTGTTTTTCGAGCTTTTCTGAATAATTTAATTATACTGGTTTCCATTAAACACACACACACACACACACATTAGACATGAAAAGTCGCTAATGTATCCAAGTCGATACTCTAATATGTACCTTATGATTATTCTTATGAAAAAAAAAAACTATTCCGTATTAGAATTACACGTACCAAAAACATACAAGTATTGATTATTGAAATTACAAGTATCAATTGTTATATTTAAGTTAAAAATTAACTTACATTTCTTTCCAGAATGAGAACATATTGGTACTATCTAGGTTTTCTGAATATTTCAAATTGTTGATTTTTAACATATATTCACAGCACAGATCACGAACACAAGTCTGAAAATCCATTTGACTTTTTCATTATAGGTTTTACTTTTAAAATTCAGTTAACTACATATTATAACCAGAATAATTGAGTAAAATAAATAAATAAATTCTGTGTGAATTATTTTCCCACACTGTTAATTTTCATTAGACTTGTTTGTAGATAACTGAATGAGTCAAATCAGTCATCGTTCTTTTCTTAACCGCATAGCGGTTTCTTCAAAGGTAAAATTTTTCCCAGGTTTGTGTATTAGTCAAACTTTCTTATGTGACTAATGTTTACACTAGTGTTAGGTAGCAAAGTTTGCATTGACCTCATGTGATGATGAGAATTAAGTTGTTCGAATCACTTCCTTTCCTAGGCGTATCGTGGTTTTTTCAAAGGTAATTTCCCCAGGATTATGTATTTCTCAAGCTTACTGAGTAATAATTTTCGAGGTGATACAGGAATTGATTATTGCACTACTGATGGGTAGCAAAAGTTCATAATTTGACCTTGTGTGATCGTTGAGAACGAAGTTATTCATTGTCACATGTTGTCGTTATCGGTTTTCCATTGGTTCTGATTTTTTTATAAATAGACTAAGGAGCTCGTTGTTCCATTTGACTTTCTAGTTTTGTAATAATTGTATGCATTCAGAAGATTGTTGTTTCAAAATGAGTTTTTCTGGAGAAAAGGTAAGTTATTTAATATCGTTTTTAGCAATATCATTGAAAATATAACAGTAGTTGAATTTAGCGACTACATTAGCAAATTTGTCTATAAAGTTATGAGATGATTTTTGCAATGGAAAATTAAAAATCATGTTCATGATTTTCAAACTGTTTTATGTTAAGTGAAATCCCATAAGTCATTATATATATATATATATATTTTATTGTTTTTAATTGGGAAAAGACATTGAGTATGGTTATTTAGTAATATTGTGTTAGTGAAACCATCGCGTAGTGTCAAAATTGCTAAAAAACATTATGATGAGTAACAATTCATGAAAATACTTCAAACTGTTTCGTGTTTAGTGAAATGTCCATAAAGCATTTTTTTGGTTGTTAGGATTTTTGGGAAACATTTTGAGGGCTAATGTTTAGTAAAATAGTGTTAGTAAAAACATAATGATGTAGTGTCGAAATTGCAAAATCACATTATGATTTTTTATTTCTAAATGATATTTCTGAAATCTAGAAAGTAATTTTTTTTTATTAGCGATCATCCATTATTCGTTTTGTTGATGGTGATGGGAATATATTCAATCATCACCCCAGTTTTGTAGCAGTTGATTTGGCAGGGGAAAATTGTGGAGAAAATGAACAAAACACAGGACGTGGTGTTGATCCTTGTGTAACAATCGCTGGCGTGGCTGGAGGAAGTTGTGACCCTTCCCAAAATTTATATAATTCACATTCAGTTTCTGGATGTGAAACTAATCTCTCTACTTCTACTACTCTTGAGCCCTCACTCTACAGGGACTTTTATACTGTTTCAGTGGCCCAATCACATAATTCTATCAAGTACCAAACTCGACAATTGGAGTATCAAGTTCGATTTCGTGATCTTGATATCTTTTCACCAGAGTGTTTTTTGAAATATTTCGAGATATGCTTAATGAGATCATTCAGCATTTATCTAGTTCAGGAACTTTTTCTCACGTTCGGTTGGGCGTTAGTGCATCCAGTTTAGAACATTAATTTACCATTCATGTTGCTTTCTGAACTAACTATCCAAAGGATAGTTGATGCTTTTTATGCTCTCGCCCAATTGAAACGTGAGTTTCTTTTGGCAAATGATCTGATTATCGATGTCGTACTTATCAACATCAGTAATAATAGTTGTGGTAGAAAAATCAATGTAAAAAGAAGAACGCTGCTTAGCCTGGATGAATTTGTGAAAATAAAAAAAGCTATTGTGGAAATTAACAACAAAGACAATCTTTGCATGGCCCGAGCACTTGTTTTGGGTGTTTCTTCACACACTGATGATGCCCAAACATACAGACAAGTGCGATTAGATTGTAAAAAGTTACAAACAAAGAGGGCTTTAACTCTCCACAAAATTGCAGGGGTTCTGCTCATTTCTTATGGTATTCCAGAAGCAGATCTCTTTCAAAAGCATTTCACTCTGGAATACCAAATTGTAATTTTTTTGGCAAATGTTGATTTTTCTGTGGTGTTTCAGGGACCAAATGCAAGTAAACAGATCTGTCTTTTATACCACAACTCTCATTATGATTTAGTGCGTAGTGTGCATGCTCTGTTTGGGAATAGCTATTATTGCCCCAGTTGTTTGAAAACATTCAAACAATCTATAAAATTCCAAATGCATATATACCAAAATGTGTGTACCCGCTGTTGCACAAATGCCAGTCATAGTGTGCAGAACCTTCTTTTGTGTGAGTCATGCAATAGATTTTTCTACGGCAACGAATGTCTGATTTGCACATACAAAATAATATTTGTTCAAAATTCCATCATTGCAGACAGTGTTTGACTACTTTCTCTATAGATAAAAGCCACACCTGTCAACCTGAAAATTTCTGCACTCACTGAAAATTAGTTCTCGCAAAACAAATGTGCTTTGTGCAAAAATCGGAGGTCTCAAATAACCAAATTTCTATGATTTTTTTGACACAGAAACTATAGCTAAAAATCATTGTCATGTACCAGTCTTATGTATAGCTGATTTTGGTAGTCACGAACGCAAGTTCTGGGGGGAAAACACTGTGGGTCAGTTTCTAGATGAGTAGTTTTCTGTCAGGAATATCATGAAAAGAGATCGAGATTGTAAGATCCTTCGGAATGTCAAACCAAAATACGAAAATATTCGTGTAAGTGCACACAGTTTTCGTGGTTTTGATGGGAATTTTATTTTGGAATATCTTTTTTCAAAAAATTTCCAACCCTGTGTAGTGTTTGATGGATCGAAGATATTTGCTATCTATTATGACCCTTTAAACATCATATTTCTTGATAGTTTTTCCTACATTAGTGTCGCTCTTAGGAAACTCCCAGCCATGTTTGATCTCCAAGAAGTTCGTAAGGGTTTCTTTCATAAGTTTCACACATCCGATTCTCTGGATTATCGTGGAGTCATCCCCGAAAAATCATATTTCCAGCCGGAATTTATGAACAAAGAAACTCGTACAGAGTTCGAGACTTGGTACGAAAATCGGCTAGACACTGAATACTGTCTGAAAGCAGAACTTTTATCTTATACGAAAGATGACGTGCATGTTTTGTGTGACAATTGCAACACATTTTCGCACTCTCTTCATACAGCTCACCCAGATTGATCCCTTTCTCCATGACATTACAATTGCAGGAGTATGTTTGAGAGTATTTTTCCAAACTTTTTGAAACCTAACACATTGGCCATACTTCCTGCTTGGGGTTACAAAGGGGCAAACATACAAAGTCGAAAGGCTTTGGCTTGGTTCAAATGGCAAGAACAACAGAACAACATGATCATACAATATGCATGTTCTGTGGGGGGGGGGAGTCTGCATTGGACCTTATTTTGTCGATGGGAAATGTAGAAGCTTAATTTATGAATATTACGGTTGCTTCTTCCATGGTTGTCAAAACTGCTATAGAGCAAATACTTACCAACCATACAGAAATACAAACATGATAACCCTTTTTGAGCAAACAAAGGATTGCGAAAACTATTTTCGTAGCCAAAGATTTGATGTGATCTCAATTTGGGAATGTCAGTTTAATGCAGAAATTTCTGAAAACACAGCCTAGAAAACCTTTATTGCTGCTCTTAATATTCTAGATCCCATTTTACCTTGTAGTGCACTGCATGGTGGCAGAACCGACTGCTACAAAATATATCACAAAATTCAGTCAAAAGGAGTTATTCGCTATTTGGACTTCAATAGCCCTTTATCCATGGGTAATGAAATACCAGGTATTTCCTATGGGGCATCCTGAAGTTATTATCAATAATTTCGCCTATTCTCCTAGGGTATACTTTGGTATTTGCCATGCAAAAGCGGAAACACCTACCGATCTCTTTTTACCGGTTTTGCCCATCACAGTTAACAAAAAATTAATCTTCCTCCTGTGTGAAAAGTGTACTTCTGAAATGGCCCCATTATGCTCTCATACGGACCGATCATTTACAGGTTATTAGTGCAGTCCAGAATTAGATTTAGCACGTTCTCGCGGTTATAAAGTTATAGAATTTTACGACGTGTGGCATTTTTCTCAAAAGTTTGAAGGGGAAGAAAACGTCTTCGCTCATTATATTGATACCTTTCTGAAGCTGAAACAGGAAGCATCTGGATGGCTTGAAGGTCAAAACTGACAGGCTTATCTGGATGAGTTTTTGTTAAGGGAAGTGTTATATTAAATAGTGAACACATTACTAAAAACCTTGAATTCTCTATGGGGAAGGCTTGGCATGAGAATGTTAAGAACTCAGACCCAGGTGATTTCCTCTTATGAAGACCTCGTAGAGCTTTTTTTAGATAATAGTAAAGTTATCCAAGATGCCAGGTTAGTTTCAGAAGAGCAGATGATGGTTGCCCACTCTCCTATTAAAGGCACTGAGCCTGAAAATAGGAAAGGGAATGCTATCATCTCCTCATTTGTAGCTGCCTACGGTAGGATAAAGTTATATGAGATCATGGAACCTTTGCAAAGACCGCTTTTATACACAGACACTGATTCTGTCATTTTCAGTGAAAAACCGAGCGATTACACACCATCCACTGGTCACTACCCTAGGGAGCTAGGTGATGAACTCGACGGTGACTTTATTGTTGAGTTTGTTACCATAGGCCCCAACTCTTATTCCTACAGAACGCGGGGGGTTAAGATTGTGACCAAATGCAAAGGCATTACTTTAAATCCTCGCGCGACCACTGAGATTAATCTGGAATCTATGATAGCAGCAGTAAGGGGTAAGCCACAAAACATCCAAATTCCTGTACCATTTTCTGTCCATAGAGACAAATGCAGCTGCCAACTCAAAACGACCTCCATAACAAAAAGATTTGGATACACTTTTGCGAAGCACATAGTGTCAACAGACACATGCACTTTTCCCTATGGGTATTTTAAAGGATAATTCCTTACACTCACATACCCCATAAGCAAAAGATGCCATCTATGGGACAGAAAACTAAACAACATTCTACCTGGTAGGTAAAAATCCATGGTTGTTTCCCAACACGATAATTTGCAGTGTCGCCCTTCTCTTGTACAGTTTTCACATCAATGTTATTGTTACTATTATTCCACAATAGCTTTTTTTCTTAGAATTAAAAAAGAAAATTCGTCTTGGCATGATTACATGGTGACTGTGATAAAAAAAAATGTTGACAAGAAGATTTTTTTGATATTAAAAACAAGTATCTATTTGTTTTTACATGATCTCTGATAATATAAAAATAATCACAGTCTTATTATATTATCATTTTCGATATGTTCATACATCCATTTACAAGCATAATTTCGGGAGCTACTCAGTCACGAAAAACAACATTCGTGTTGTCTCTCATGGAACATTGTAATCAACTAATCAAACCACCACCAGAGCGAATCGTTTACTGTTACAGTGAAAATCAAGATAAATTTAAAAAATTTACTAATACAGAATTCGCGAATGGTTTGAAGTTACCTGAATTTGATTCTAATGTGAGAAATTTACTCATAATCGATGATTTAGTTCACCAGGCTAAGGACAGCATGGAAATAGCTGTATTCATAAAAGGTTCACATCACCGTAACCTTAGTGTCATTCTACTGACACAAAATTTATTCTGTAAAGGTACACATTTTCGTACAATTTTTCTCAATAGCCATTATATTATTGCTTTTAAAAATCCCCGAGACTCTTTGCAGTTTTCTCATTTAGCTTCCCAAGTATTTCCAGGACAAACCAACGTGTTAATTCAGATTTATAAAGATGCAACACGCGAACTCCACTCATATTTAGTATTAGACTTTAGACAGGAAACACCTGATATTTTACGTTTTACGCCGCTTAAGGTCACGGATTTTGCCAGGAGAAGAACCCAATACAGTATTTATCCCTGAATGGCTGATAGACTCAAACGCTATGAATATCTCATCACGTACTTATCTCATTCCTCTTCCAAACAAGCAAATGATGCTTTAAAACAATGCACCTCCAGCCAAATCACCACACTCTGTGAAATCTGCAAAAATGTTTTATGTAGAAATATTCCACTAAACCATAATCAGAAGTCACGCCTAAGAAGGAAAAAAAAAATTATAACAGCACTAAGTAACAAATCGCTTCCCTTCATTACCAGAAGAAAACTAGTTTTACAGCACGGGGGAGCACTGTTCCAATTATTAGGCAGTATCATTGTTGCCTTTATTGAGTTCACTTATTAGAAAATGAATATATTTAAAAAATTTACCCTTCTCCAATCACAAGGAGGAGCGTGAACTATACACACTCGATGATGAAATGCGTGCCATTTTAAAAATAAGAAATAAACATGAAGATGAAAAAGTAAAAGCATATTTAAATGTTCTGCAAAAGTATTTAGAGTTGAAAAACCAATTGTCTCACATGGAAGGAGAGCAACAGGAACATAGACTACCACGTCCAGAACCTTTACTGAACAAACCAAATACCCAGAACCATTCCCATCAACCATCAACGTCAGCCAGTCCCAGTGAAGAAAATGCTTCCACTCCAATCCCTCCCCGCAAGAGAGCTCGAAGAAGGAGTAACAAATTCATCTCTCTATATCCCCGAAAGCTGCGTGGGAATAAGAAACTGGTGTGGAAAAAATGGTAAGTGAAAAAAAACAATTTTTTTTTAAATTTTTTTTTTTTCAGTAAATGATCTGTAACAGCATTAGTTACTACAATATCATTTAACCACAAATCCTTAGAATAACATTTTCTAATAATATTTTGCATAGAAAGACCACGACATCTCAATATTAAAAAATACACACAATGCAAACCACAACTCGACGTACAGGTACCCCTTCCAATACATCTCCTATCATATGCTGACCGGCTTTTAGGGCTTGACGACCGACAAATTGAGCTGCAGGTTTTAAAAGAGAATTAGAGAGGAGAAGGCACTTCTGAAAATGCTACCTAATCCGTACCCACGCTGTATCGGGGGGGGGGGGTCCATAAACATTTGAGCTCCACCTGCCTGCAATGTGTAATATCTGAGATAATTAGTCATCCTTCACTTGTCGGAACTGTAATTTAACTATTGTCTTGCCACCACGAAAGTGGAACAACTAGCCGCTGTCAGAACGAATTTCAATGCTAATTGACTGAAATGTTTGTTTTCGTAACGGATAATAATCAGGTTGAGCAAAAACGAAGGAACACTTAGTGCTGCATTGAACAACTCGTAACAATGGTAGACATGTATCACTAACTATGTATTCTTGTATTAAATCAGAATAAACAAAATATGCGGCTACATCCCTCTTTATATCAACTGAATATTTCCCTGTTATTGTACCTTTCAGTTTAACACCAATCTGATTAAAACCCAGTAGAAGGCCCAAACCCGAGGCCTCCTTGGGAAACAACAGGTTGTAATCTTTTGGGACTGTTAGAGAAATGGTGTTGTTTGGGTTCTTTTTTCCAGTAATCACAGAACTCACATCAAACACTGCTTGAAGAAGTTCAGAGGGTGAATTGTAACTGCCTTGGGGAATCTTGTACACTTTGTAAAATCCTTCTTTAGACTTTTCGAAAACTTTATTTCCTGTGATGTTGTTGTTGTCGATATTGTTGACTCCTCCTCCAATTGCACGTATCATATGAAACTCATCGTAACCGGAGTCTATGTTACTAAATTCTCCCGGAAGATGAATTTCGGCAAGAGCAACTTCCCATTTACCTTTAAGTCTGACCTCGTGTGGTAATTCCACTTGAAATTTCGTTTGCGTGTTTGTAGGAAACATGTTCATACTGGCATTATTGGGAAGGGTTAAGTAAAACATCTTCGCTACGAACCCAAGAATTATACGATGAGGGATAACCGAGCCACTTAACAAAATACTGAAGCTTTCCTTTCTGTTTGCGCTGCTTAAGTACTTCTTCGATTAGATACACGTCTTCCGGAAGTTCATTGGATATATTAGCCTTTTGCAGCTGAGGTTCATAGAAAGTTCCCTCCACTATCTCTCCGTCCCGATTGCGAACTCTATATACCACAGGGTTTCTATTAATAACCTGAGCAATAGTGAACAATTCTCGTGTCCAGTTACCCCAATACTCTTTTCTAAATTTGTGGGTATCATCACTTAAAACAACACTATCACCTACTTGAAATTTTGGTTTGGTAGTCTCCTTTTGGGTTCCGTACAAATATTTCCAAACACGATCCTCGTTGTGAAGGTTAACTTGCGAAGGAGCCATACCGACAGTGCGGTGTGATGTGAGGTTATAAGTATGTACAAGGGTCGGCAATACATTCGTTTAACTTTTACTTTTAGTATACGTCATCCACTTGTAGATCTTTGTTTTCAATGTTCTGATAAATCTTTCTGCAATGGGTGCTTTCATTTCGCTCCTGGTTGTGTAGAAATGAATATTATGGTTCTTAAACATTGTACGAACTTTCTTGTTGCAAAACTCTTTTCCTTGATCAGTGTTTATGTAACATGGCATTTCCTCTTTAAAAATAGACTCGAAAGCTTTAACAACAGCGTCTGCTGATTTCTTCTTCAGTGTTCGAGCAAATCGGGAAAAACAATCAACGCATACAAGAAGGAAACACCACCCCCATTCTCTTTTGCATGGGATGACATATCTGCTAAATCACATTGAAAAGTGTGTAAAAGTGTCGGGACTTTGATTTAATTGAGTTTAAACTTTCTTCTAATGGGTTTATGTCTAATGGGTTTGTGTTGCTAACCAACTTTTCACGGTTTCATGTGACAAATTCTGTAAAGCGTTGATACTTCAAAACTAACTACTGTATTAGGATTATAGTAATCTGCTAACTTTTCCATTACTATCAATGATTTTTTTCTCTTTGCAGGTGAAAATCAAGAACCATCGCAAAAGTGGCAGATGCTTGCTTTTATAGCAGTACTGCTAATATTAGTGACCGCAGAAATTTCCATAATCATTTGGGAAGTAGTATCAAAATCAGGCAATCAAACTTGCCTCATCAAAGAAATGTTACGCCAAGAAAAACACTATTTGCATTGGTGATATATGTAAATTCCTATTTCTGCATATTGCATTGTAAATAATATCTGTGAAATAAATATGTAAATTAAAAGAACAAGCAGTGTCTTTGATGTGTTATGTATGTTTAAGTAACAACACTTTTGAAATCACCGTGAATTCACATACGATTTGTTTATTTATTTATTTATTGAACTTCGAGATCTTAATTTTAGACAAATCAAAATATTCGGATAAATTATGAATAAAATATGAACTTTATTAGAATATGAATATAGAAGAAAATACAGATGAGCTAAGGAAAAAAAAAAGTGTGTTTGAGTTACATTAGCATATAATAAAATTATTCAGAAAAGCTCGAAAGACTGCCGCCGTCATGAGTTACTCTTAGAATTCCCACCCTCTAACAGGAAAGAAATACCCCAAAATGTATTGGAAAATTAGTACACCCATCTATAGATAACCAAACAAAACATGATGTGTCACCCTGGGAAAATTCCAAGATATCTTATCTCAAAAACATCTCCCACAATTCCATAGCCAAACAAAACACTATGTGATATCACAGAGAGAGAGAGAGAGAGAGAGAGAGAGACATATGTTCCCCAGAAATTTCCAAATACATAACGTCACGATTCTTATCTCTAAATATCACCCACAATGCATTAAACGAACTAAAAACACCACGTGATGTTTCTGACAGAAGGGGGCCCAGCGAAATACCAAACATTCCAAAATCAATAACAACAAACAGTCACGTCACGATTCCTTATCTTATCTTGATCTTGTCAGAAGTGTCCCACCAATCACGACACGATTCCTTATCTCTAATATATCTTCCTCTCCATTCAAAACAATAACGTCACTTATTTACAAATAACCAATGACGTCACTTATTTACAAATAACAAATGACGTCACTTATCTACATCTCATAACAACAAACATCCACGTCACAATTCCTTATCTTGATCTTGATCTTGATCTGGTGAGAAGTGTCCCACCAATCACGACACGATTCCTTATCCACTAATATATCTCCCATTTCCATTCAAAACAATAACGTCACTTATTTACAACTAACAAATGACGTCACTTATTTACAAATAACAAATGACGTCACATACCTTCATCTCATAACAACAAACATTCACGTCACGAGCCCTTATCTTATCTTGATCTTCATCTGGTTCAAAGTGTCCCACCAATCACAACACGAATCCTTATCTCTACCATCACCCATAATTCCATACGCGAACCAAAAAAGTCCCTCACAATTCCATACACGAGCCAAATTCCAAACATTCCAATCACATGACGTCACACACAATGACGTCATCATCACACACGTCACGATTCCTTATCTTATCCTGATCTGGTCAAAAGAGCCTACCATACTACTAGTGCTGCATCGCATCGCATTGACCTTGCTTGTGACCGCACGTTTCCTAGAATAGACACCTCCCACTTCATTCTCGCTCGGAGGTGTCGACAACCGCGAGCGGCTGAGTTCAAGATGAGTGTGCATTAACCTTAATAGCACAATCCACACTCAAAGGGAGGGGTGCCTGATTTACAAACATGGTTCGAACTTGTCGCAGCATTTAAAACCATTCCAAGTTCATATTAATTTTGATAATTTTTCAAGGAACACTTATTCACTTTACGCGGAACACAGTTTGGGAAACCTTGACTTAGGGAATACTTCATAAACGACTATGCTGATATGGAAAACAAAAATACAATGGATCGTTAATTATGCACATGACCTTGATATATGGTACATAAAACTGAGTTGAATCCTTGTCATCTTATGTTGTTTGTACATTTTATTATAGTGTCTTAAAATAGGCGTGTATAAAGAGTCTTATTGTTCCCATTTTAAAATCTTATTTTAAAATTAAGTGTAAAAGATCATATTTTAAAAAGACTGTTAACACGAGAAATGTTTTACGCATACATCCTTAATACATATATGGCCATGTGTTACTTTGAAAATTAAAAGACTTTAATACACTTATAACTTTTGTTGCGATTCACTGAATAACATTCTATCTTTCTGTTCTTATTAGCATCGATTTGTACAAAAGCAACAAATTGTTTGCTGAACTGACACTTGACTCCAAGAATCTCAATGGCAGAAAATCGTGTAATTGTCACAAATAATGGAAAAAAGGATAATATAGCATTTATTTTTTATTAATATATTTGATTCTTTTTAATAGATGTGATAATTAAGAAATCATAAATTTGCAAATATTTCGCAATGGAGTGGACAGTGATATTTTCACATTAAAAACGGATGTGGACTAAGACAAAATATTATGGTAGAGACAAAAGAGTAAAGACACCTCTTGCTACAGCAAACTCAGTGGAATAGTTTGTTTTCAATTTCCGTTGAATAGCACTGACGCAATCTCTTTTCAGTAGTTTGTTATAATGAATGAGCTATAGCAGGGTTGTTGTTGTGAGAGCTGAGTGTACTTTAATTATGTTTGCTTTGGTATCTTATACATTAGATTTTCATTATGGCAGACATTGAGGGATACAAAAAACACACTTCACTGTATTGACTTGGAAAAGTAATCTCACGTCGTTTCCGGTTACTTATCATGGAATACGTATCCTTCAGAGTAAGATATTAAATTGAGATAACAAAGTTTCTTTTTTCTATCTTTCTCTGGTAACAAACTTTCAGTGCTCCTCTGAGAACTAATTTTACTCTCCACCGCCCCGAAAATTATTATTATTATTATTATTGATGCCTGTTACCTACTCTGATTAATTATCTTCCACACAACACAAACCACCTAACCATTTATCGAACATTAGAACAAGAACTATGGAAGTTGTTCAAGCACAATTAGCACAACAGAATCCGTAGAATTGGAAGACTACACAGGATCAGTTATCAAGGAGACTAAAAGGAAAGCACACGCACATATACAGCAAAACAATAATCCCATTATCTTCACAAAAGCTTAATTTAGCTTCGAAGACGGTTGGATTATAAAACTATATTAAAATTCTATCACTACAGTTAACTTCCACGTCACATTACCGTAATCGATATCATCTACAGAATATTTCCCCTATACTGACTCTTAAATATGTTATTTACCCCTTCGACAATGAGTTTCATCCCTAGTTACTTATGCTTTACTCTTTTGTCTCTACCATAATATTTTGTCTTAGTCCGCATCCGTTTTTAATGTGAAAATATCACTGTCCACTCCATTGCGAAATATTTGCAAATTTATGATTTCTTAATTATCACATCTATTAAAAAGAATCAAATATATTAATAAAAAATAAATGCTATATTATCTTTTTTTTCCATTTTTTGTGACAATTATTATCCTTTTTCAAATGGGCATGGTTATTACAGTAGGTGATGCGATTTCTATGAACATGAGTGTATACTATTGAGGAAAAATGAAATTCAAAAACAATATCATTTGTATGATGCTATAACTTATCCCTACAGCATCATTTTTGATTTTGCATGCAATAAATTTATACTTATTTATCTAAAAATGCATTTTGCACTGTATGTATTCATTAGCTGAAATATACGTTAGCTGAAACAGGTAATTGTGCAATCCACCCTGTAACCGTAAACTTGAATTATTATAAACTATTACTGCAATCGTTATTACGAACAATAATACATGAATTGTTATACTGTATGAATTAGAGACTGACCAAAATATCATATGAACTGGAATCTGAACTGAATCACATGTGAGAAATGTAGTATTGATTTCCTAAATTGTATAGTATATGTATGTGAAACTGGCAGGAGAATTACAGAAGCATCACATCGACATAACAGGAGTTACTGAGATGAAGACTAAAGCAGGTGGGAATCTTCTAAATTAGTACTGATGATGGTATATTCAAGCAATAATGATTAGGAAAAAGAATGGGAAGTTATAGTGTTCACTAAACTCGAAGTTGAGAATCTTTACTATCAAATTACCATTAATTTATCCCCACTGCCAGTTCCTTGTAAGGGGTGGAGAAAACTTTTAACATTCAAACATCTGAGTTAATAAACGACTCCAATATGGTTCCACAAATGCCGATCAATAGGGTGGATCTTCATGTGTATGTCATTCACCGTTCGCCAAATTCCATGCAGAACTCTGAAGAATCTCACATGGTGGCGCTGATTATCCCTTACCTCTCAAGCATCTGATTGGTTTGGTTCCAGGGTTGGATTCTTGTTTTGAAATTATTTTTTTTTTCATGAATAATATTTCTATATTTGAGTTTACAGTTCATCTCTGAAGCCGATCGACTTTGACTCTTCTTATTAGTACAACCTTCTGTGGGAAAATAAACACAAATTCATCTCAATGTCCGTTTTCCCCATTTTGATGTTTGTCCGCATTATTCAGCTTAAAAATCCCTGCCATTCCAGAAGATTATCTCCGAGTGTTTCTCCAGGGAAGATGAAATCAGTATTAGAATGTAGTCTGAACTGTTTAGAGTACACAAACAACATCTAAAACATACCTATAAGGCTTACTGCTAAATAAGTGATCAAAAGCGTTAGGGTAGTTAGAGTTATCTGGTATTCTGGCATCTCCTCCTGCTGGATAAGTCATGTTGCTTTTGGAGTTGTCAATATTAAATTTTTCAAATAGCTTCAACTTGATTAACAGGAAAGTCGGAGTAGAGAGAATCAACATTAAAAGAAAGGAATTCCAAAAAAAAAAAAAAAAAAACCGAATTATTTGTGGTAGGGTAAGGGGAGGAGGAATAGACAGCAGATCAGAGGAACATGGAATATGCAGTACAGGATTCTGCTAAGCCATGCAAAGATCCGAATCGTCTGTAAATCGTGACTGTGGATGTTACCCCTTCATACCACTACCAGATTCCTCCATGCACAATTAGCAGAATGGCTGGAGACCAGCCCTTTGATTGGAAAGACCCTGGTTCGACTCCTGTCTATGACGTGAGCTACCTTTATCAGGTCTTCTCAATCAAAGTGAGTTATTCGGTCTCATACAGAGGTAGTAAGTTTTTTTCCCGGAAAAGCAGGTTTTTCTTCCCTCAAAACAGGCAAATCGACCAGAAGAACACACGCAATATACAAAGAAAAGACATTATCGGATAAGGATTAACCATCGTATTTCGTTTCGGGCACCTGCAAAATGTGTGTGTAAATCAGGGAAACGACAGGACACACCTACCGAGAGACTATTCTTCAGAATGACTGTTTAAAAGTTGTACCAAAGAACAAAAATTATTGGATTTTTCACGTCATGATGTCCTAAAGTAACTCTTAAAACATGGTTGATATTGCATGCTGAAAAAAATGGATAAGGAAAAGTAAAATCGGATTTTTGCTCGGGAGTCGAAATATGGTTTTTGGCCTTTTCAATCCTCCGATTAACAAAGCAGTACTATTACACCGGGTGATGAAACTCATTCATCTAGCGATCGTACTAGGTAAGTAGAGCTTCGCTTTTGCTAGGCGATATAGGATGACACGCCTCGATTCCATAGACCCGTGGCATTTCCATTTGAGACTAGCACAAAGTAACTTGAAGTAACTTGAAAGTTCCATACTCTATAGAGCTGGAATTTCGGATATCTAACCCTCAACCTAACCACAGCACTAAAATAAGTTAGACGCTTTCAATTTATCATGGATAGAATTGACATTAAGAATAATCGATTATATAACTGAATATGCAGTGTATACTAAAACATTCAAATAACTTATCAGAAATATGGTACATTTCTACTACATCCAACTACCATTTATCTTTAAGGACAGGATATAACCCAAATACAAGTACATTATATTATTAACAGTGAAATGAAATCAAATATTAAAAATTTCCCATAATATAGTAGTACTAAAATTAACATTAAGAATACTTCAATATTAAAATTAATTATACGAATATTTAAGAATTATACATATTGAGTATTGATTCAAACTTCCAGAAACTTATTATTAATATTAATATTATTAATATTGTTAATAATATTATTAATGAAACATTATTAATATTAAAATAAAAAATTAAAATAAAAAACGCCTCAACTGATTTCATAATTAAGAGAACTATAATACCTTTATGAAAAATTTAAAATGGTATGACATATATATTCATGATTATTTTAAAAAAAATGCTTTTTTTCCTCTTAGTTAGACTTCTTATTTATAATTTAAAGAAGCTAGATTTTATTTTGTATATTATTATTGATATAAAATGGTTACCGAATGCTACAGTATTACAAATAAACTTAGAGTAGAAAGCATTAGTTTCTTTAATAAAGTTACCACATGGTTTACCGAAGATGTGCACGTTTTTTGTGATACATTGCACAATAAAGGACGAGAAAATAAAATCACATAATTGTCCTACATTACAGCAAAAGAAGTTTTATATTTAAAAAAGACAACTTATTTATTTTAAAGTTGATATTTATTTTCTTATTCAGTTATTTATTCATATTACATATGAATATTCCTATTTATTACATACAAGTATATATTTAGTCTGAAAGATTCGTAAAGTGAATTGCCACCCTAGTCACGTGAATGAATCAGCAACATGTATAACCATCCGCAATTGGCTCAAAATTGCTGTATAGGTGTGGAAAATCACTTATCTCTCAACAATGATAATTTTTATTTCCAGTGGGTTTCGCTTTTTACATAAAAAGAAAGAGATATCGTGCTATAATACTACGCATGCGCAAAATAAGGCACACTCTAATGTAAACGATCACTTATGGTTGGCATAGTTACAGATATAGTTACCAGCTAAATGTTATTATGCGGTTTTAGTTCTAGCAGGTTAGTACGTATTAATAAACCATAAATAAACTCGCCCACTTATTCTAATATTTTAATTTTATTATATTTATCATCAAAATAAACTTCACCAAATGTTTTTAATACGTGTTGTATATCCATCTGGGTAATCCTAAACCAAACAACAATAAAATAAACGATTCGTCATATTTTCGTTTGTGCAAAAGTTGAAAATGCGATTTCTATTCATATTAAGCGAAGAATGAACAGGACTGTCGTAAATGTATAGTTTGAATATTTGTTTACATTTGAATTGTAAATACACAGCGTGTCTTTTAGAAAGAATTCCGTCGTTTCTTTAAACGCTAGTGTTAACTGCGCAGTCGAGGTAACAAAATATATTGATATCAGCTTGAAACAAGCCATTATCGTTCAACTAAGATGGTCATAAAGGCATCGAAGACACGTTACATGCACACATACACAAAAAGAATTTAGTTCCGTTCAAATCTTTTGAGCTAGCACATTCTTTGTCGATTTATTTCTTCTGTTGTCCTTTCAATAAAGTTGGGGAGTTTATTTAGGAGGATTAGTATATCCAGTATTTTAGTATAAATATTTGCATAACTGAATATAATAAATCAGCTAACGCCTATTATTCCCTTATAGGGAGGGAGTAGGGGAGGCCTTATTTGGAATATTTGGATGCTAAATAAAGGAATTGATAGATGGCCTATTTTGTGATGTACAAACTTAAAAAAAAAAAATCGAAAATAGATTATTTCATACAGTAGAATGCATGACTGTTAAAGAATATAAACTGAATGCATCTGTTTGGTTATTTAATAATAATAATAATATCAACTTTTACAGTTTAAAGTGGGTAATTTAACTCACAGACGTTTCATTTGTGCTGTCTACCTTTCATTTTGCTAGTTGAATAGAGCTAGTCTGAAGTTTAAAATTTTTAAATAATGAAAATTTTAGACATGCTATTGATTCACTTAGAAGGTGTTTATATTTTTGTATTTACTTTTATATGATAATAGCATATTACATATCGGAATTATTATTTGACAGTCGTTTTGTTTGTATGCTTCGGTTGAATAAATTACAAAATGTTTTTGGAATTCACAATCGAGACACTTTTTTTTTGCGAAGGCAGTGTATGTTTCGTTTTCCACAAAGCTCTAATTCATTCTGAAAATGCACGTGACGAACTAATCGAAATTTTTATTTTTTTTTATGTTTATTTTATTCCTTTCTATTGCATAATTTTAATACAATTTATTAACAAACCTGAAAGTTGTTTTGAACTTATGCATAGATTTTCTTTTTGTTCCCCATAGAAATTTCACACTGAGAAATAAGGTTTGTTACGAACAGCGCAAAAACCAGCGCCATTCCGGAAGTTGCCAAAATTGTTTTCTCTGCATTCTGAGTATGAATTTTTCAGAGCAGAAAATCCTGTAAGTCAAAGATGTGGAAGCGAACGATAAAGAAAGGAAAACGAAAAATAACCCAACTTTTTACAAAAAAAAATAAAAAAAATATAGCATCAGCACATAGGGTAGTTAAATATAAAAGTCTGAATATCTTTGAAGAGCTTCTTTGCACGCGCAGTGAGTACTTAAAACCAAGATATAATAGGAAATAAAAGAGGAAAAGAAACACATTAAATAGCTGGGAGAATAACGCTTCACTATTTTAATGTGAATGTAACGACATCTGTGTTGCTTGTTTTTCGTTTATATCTTTGGAAAACATCTAAATATATTCGCTTAAATGCATTTAAAGACGTGTTATTCTCAAGGGTTTCCAGGACTTGTTTGTTTATATATTCTTAAAGCAAAGATTTATTCTTATGAAACATTAACTATGTTATATATTACCATCAGTGTATATTTAATTTATCGTGTAAAAGAATTTTCAACTACTTGCATCTAATTAGATTAAAATTATTTAGTTTTTAAAGTTAATACAGAATATAAAAAGATAGCACTTTTAAAATAAAAAAATATTTATTATACTAAAAGCATTAAGGAATAAAAACTGCTAAATATTTTATATCTGACATCTACACCAGTTTATGTATTATATTTTAAATGTACAATTTCAAAAAAAAAACAATTCATTTGTTAACGTTAATGATATTTTTGTTGATGGTATTACGTTGATGTATTTCTATGTATTTGTTGGAGCTTAAAACTGTAATGTTAATAATAAATAATATATGTATTCTTAGTCGTTGAATTCCTTCTGGTATAAACAGAGTTAGACGAACCAATTGTTTTTAAAATACCATTTCGTAATGTGACGATAATCATATAATAATGTGCACTTAAAGAGCTGTAATTAAAGTTCTTTGGAAATCAATTAGCTTACAACTCGCTTCTGAGGATAATAAACCTAGGCGACTTTTATTGAAGACGTTTTACAATGCATGAAGCATAGGTTAAGTAGAGGAATGTAAAGACTTTGCACGCTTATACGAAAATTACGTACTATGTCTTCTGCTAGGGTATTTATTTTTGATTATGAAATGCAGGAATTCAGTGGATATTTCGTTTAATGCTTTGTTTCGTTGGAGTATTGGTGGTTTAATTTTGTTTATGATATAATTTTTCATTAGCGGAGTGCATCGATTTAGTTTTCTGTTTCTGGAATATTGCAATAATGTCATTTTATAACATTAAAAGGAAAGCATTAACAACTTGCGTTTGTCTTATATACATAAGCATGATAGCAAAGGATTTCGGAAAGATAATTATAGAATTACGGTAATGTAGATGAAAAAAAAGTCCAGTCTGCCTATGAATTAGTCAGGTTTCAACCCATTATTGTTTCACATAAAAATATTTACATCATAGAAGATAATTCTTAATTATACCACTTTTAATGGTGTTATAATGTAGAAGAATATCTTGTTATTGAAATTTTATACTTGTTTTCGCATAAACAGTGGCCACTACGAACGCATGTGTTGTGCGTATTGAATTATGTCTTCATACATTGAAAGTTTTTCTTGGTCCAATTTGAATTCCTATAGGATTAAGTGTGACGAGTATGTGTAATCTCCTATAAAGTTTTGGACGAAGACCACTCACTACGGCATCCATCTCTTCCCCCCCCTCTCCCCCCTTGACTCCAATAATTCTGAAACATCTCTGGAAAATTTGGGCAAATTCGTAGCCTTGTTATAACGTCCCGACTGTGTTAAGAATGATGGCCTGTCTCATCACGCATTTACAACAGTGACAAATCAACTTATGAATCCGCATCTAAGCTTTTCACCTCTGCCAGCACCCTCGATGCAAGCCATCACGTTGAATTATTCATCTAGCCAAACGAATATCCTTTAAAAGGGAAGTCTGACCTCGGGTTTCAATGGTGCATTAAATGTGTGTCTTATTTTCCGCATGTATACACTGTCTCGTGCTGACAGTATTCCACGGGGTCTTTCTTTCGTAGAGAAAGAGAGAGAGAGAGAGAGGGAGGGCGAGCAGCAATTTAATCTACTTGACTGTGATGCTGTATAGACGGATCACGCTAACACAATAGCCAAGGATGAAGAGATATTTCCCTTCAGCCATTATTCTGCGCACATTGGAAGCGATTTGTGCAAAAATATATTGCCGACGTTCTAGCTCGAAACTGGGGAGGATCTAGTTGGCGGGGAGTAAGGGGGGAAGAGGAAGGGGTATAATTCAATGGTGGTGTTAGAATGACGCCAAAGTCTTGCTTAGATAGAAACTCAGATAATTCATGATTTGTTCATGAGTAGACGTTTCATCTTAAAATTTCCTCTGGCTGAGAACTGTTTTATTTGTTGACTTTTCATTCTCTCTCTTTTTTTTTATTTCAATTCATTCATTCTTACCATCATTGTTAGCAAAATTAAATAATGAGTTTGTATGATAACTATTATCTTTGAACGTTTTTAATTTTCGGTTTTAAAGCTGTGTATCCAACATTTGGATACACAAATTTTATTTGTGTATCCGAATGTCGATGATACGATGAACACACAGTTAAGAAACTGTGTGTTCATCGGCTGGTTTGTTTGTTTTAAAAGAGTGAAAACTGAAATTTTCCTGAAGGTAAAACTCCACGAATTCATTAAGAGACCAGCTAATTCATTTTGTTGAAATGTTCTTATAAATATTCTTCTGATGTAAGAAGAATTTCATTTCGAAACGGAGTTTTTTAAGCCAAAGGACACATTTGCAAGAATATATAAGCTCATTCTAGTTTCGTTTTATATACTAAGGTTAGAATTCCATTAAGTTTTATAGATATTTTTCTAATGAGGCTATGATTCCTAGTCTGAGATGTCTGGGTTTTCCTCACACCAGCAGACAAACCATCTGAAATAACACGCAGACAGTTTATGGCTTTTATAACATAATTAGAGCTATAATATTTCCAGACAGACACCAACCACGTAAGAAATGTACTAAAAGTCCAAAGTAATGAATACAGCCCATTAAAAACCTCTGTTTTACGAGGGCTGTATTATAAATCCTCATATATAAGACTATTTTTCGGTTGTATGAGCGCTGTTTCAACGTTTTACGTAATTTTGCACACATATAACAAAGTGTGCTACAAGTACAATCTGCGTACAACTAAGGCTAACAGATCATCGAGTGTATTCTTCAGGCGATGTGTTTGTTTAGGGGATAAAAATCCGAGTCTGTGGATTTTCATCCGCATTGCGGATAACAGATGTCTCACACAGAATTCGAACCCAGTTCTAAGGGTATCGCCAATTGTGACTAAGCTGTGGATGCTTCCAGGAGAAAGGAAATCTTAATGTCTATTGAAATTTTAAGAACAATTGCAACAAATCAGTGGGTGATTGTTAAAGGTGGCATGAAATAATATATTGCTTCGAAACTACCACTTAAATGTACTTAAAATCGGCTGAGTTCACTTCCAAGCCTGCAAAGAGTCTGAAGATCATTGCGGGAGGTTGAACGTTCAGAGCCACAATAACTATCACACCTTGTCATGATGATACTCCGTGTTGGAGCACCCACTCCCCAACGTATTCCACAACCCTCCAAGCAAAAATATCTGCTTTTCATTTCCTTATTCACATTTGTTCAATTTCTAGGGAGATCACTCCTGTCATCTGTTATCCAATGAAATAATTCCCCAGTATCTATCTGATAAGCTTCTCTCACCAACTTATATATCTTAATCATATCGTCTCTCCTCCTTTTATCTAACTCTCTCTGCAGACCACTTTATATTCCAGAGTCCAGAGAGTCTCAGTTATTCGCCTATGCACTCTCTTCCTCTCTCTAACGCTTCCTTATCACCAATATAGTAGCTAGGAGACCAAATCTGCTCACAGAACTCGAAATGTAGCCTGATTAGCCCTAACTGTCAGGGTTCTTCGCATGATACTGGCAATTTTTATGGGTAATCCTAAAAACTTTCGCGATGTGTCACCTGAACTTCAGTCCCCAATCCACCAGAAACCTAAGATCTCTCTCTCTCTCTCTCTGTGTTATAAAACTTATAAAACTTACCCTAGTTACTAACGCATTAACCTCCCCCTTGACAAACTAATGCTGCTTTCTCGAAATATTTATGTTCTTGTCAATCCAGTTTATATTCTTAATCTAATGCCTTCGCCCCTACACTTGATATAACGTACACTGGTCTATGGTTGGACAATATTGACTTATATTCTCCTTATGCAATGGCACTAACATTCACGTAATATACGTGATGATATTCCATTCAGTCTCACAGCCTCATTAGCATCCTGGTTACTTAATGTTCTGAACACTTTTTCATTCTTGAAGTGCTATTCTTCTGTGTTCCTTCTTATTGTTATTTAACACTGCTCCTAACTCCCCCCCCCCACAAGAAATATTCTAATGAAATACTCATCGAATATTTCCACTGCATTTTCAGTAGATGTGAGCGTGTTCCATCTATAGCAACTAAACTCGGTCTTCCACATTCACCATTTCTTTAACTAGCAACATAACTATGGAACTCTCTAAGATTTTGCTTCGTCGCTTCAGCCAATCTCTTTTCATATGCTAATTTCTCCTTCCTCACTACACTTGTCGCCCTGCTTGCTGTGTCTTATACTCGTCATGCCATTGAGGGGTAAAGAACAGGGTTACTATCTTGTTCATGAGTCCACGATTCATCAATTTCGCCTCCACTTTATTTATCCTTCTATTCTTATAAATACAATCTGACATTGCCATAAGTAACTGATTGCGGATCAAGCTAGCTATCGCACTTCGCCAATCTGTTTACTTAATTTATGAAGTCTTCTTGCTCTGTAATTTTACACATTTCTTTTGATCCATGAATCTTTTATTTGCCTAGCCATTCCCCCACGTCAAAACCGGTTGAACACTCTTCGCAACTGCTAGTATCGTGGTCACATCTTCTCATATCACTGCATGAGATGATATGAGAACTGATCTAGATCTAGATTTAAATCTAGAACTTCTGATCTACATATTGCATCGACTACATGCCACATAAGGTCTCTTCCTAAGTAGTTCAAGGAATTCAATCTCCTCACATAATTTCTACTTCTAGTCAATGTGTCCATAGTTAAAGCCACCCATTATTAAAGTCACCTGTGGTTAACTAGCCTCATCTGGCTGAACATTTCAGAATCATCTCCATCTGCATTCTCTGGCCTGTAGCAACAACCCACTAAAATGTCTAAAATTTGGTCCTAAAATAGGGTGTGATCACTCACCGCCATGATCACTACTGTTTTCCTTCAAGTTCCATTTGAGCACACACACACAAATCATTATTAATACCTCGCCTCCTGTTTTATCCTTTTCGAATAATACCATAACCCTTAAATATTCAATTCCAATGAGTGCATCATCCACCCTTAACTACATCTCAATGTCGTATAAATGACGTCACCGACGTATAAATACATTATTTATATTGGATAATATTAACCAATTCGTTTAATCGATCACTGACGTATACACTAGTGGAGTAAGTTGAACACTAGAGGGCTCTGTGAGTGAAGAGTAGGTCACTCATTATTCTCTCAATTAACGTTTAACAAACCTCCTCAACAAACTTAGTAATTAGGGACATTTCATTACGAGTATAGAATTGTGAGCAGATTGCAAAACTTAAACAGTAGCAATTGGTTATCTCTCGAAATCCTTTTCTGGACTTCCATAATTACATGCATTTCTATTGGTAGAGCAATTTAATGAGAATGCTTAATCAAGTTTTATTGGATTAGGAATAATAGAATTGCCTACCAGAAAGAGGATCACTAGAGGAAAGTCGTTTTTTGATGACCACTTCAAATCTAAAGTATGATCATTTGTAACGGGATAATTCAATTTGATTCCGGAACTAATTTCAGGATATTTCACCTTAATGCAATATTAGAAAAGTTAAATCAACAGTTTTGAAATTCTAATGCTATAGATATACCTGATTGCTATTCTGCATTCTTAATTAGAAATTAGAATAATTAATGGCGTTTGAAATTTGAAATCCCAAAACCATGCAGTGTTTACAAAAATAGTCCAAATGTTCACGATGTTGAATGTGACTGTAAACTCTTCTGTACCGCATTTCTCGTGGGTTGAAATTAAAATAGTTCCTGTGGAAAGTGCTGCCACCTAGTTGAACACTAGATGTATATGTATCCCTAACGACTACATACTATTGTCTTAAATAGCGTACATTTTGGTCGTGTTTTGAGTTGCAGAATTAAAAACTCGGGAGGTAAAACACTATCTTCTGGTGCCAGAGAACGACTGTCTCAGGAATCTGCTGGAAAAAAGGGCCCCAAAAATATCCTCTACGTGACGATTAGAGTATAATGGTTCTCTCTGGTTTGTTTTTTTATTGGTGCAAGGATATAAAATGTCATATTGTGTCAATACAAAGCGGTAGCAGTACGCGATGTAATTTCTGGTGCTATGGACATAAGTGACATTATTAAATTGCTACAAAGGCAGCGCTTCGATAACTTTTTGCAATCTTTTCTTATTCGGGATTACTATTGAAAAAATACCTTGACAACACTGGATCCCTCTCACTGATATTATGTATAATACAGCAATACATACTACTATCGACTTCTTTGAAGATACAAGATGAAAAGGGAACCACATTTTGAAGCATGAAATATCTTCATTTTGGAATAGTCACAGATGAGTGATCTGCTTGACCGTACTTTTCTAAATTGTATCGAGTGTTTCTTTGGAAAGATCATTGATGCGCTATTCCAAACATGAGAACAGTATTCTAAGGTTGGACAGATTCGTGGTTTGTACAGTTAGTAGTTGAATACATGATATTTTGCATTTTGAGCAGAAAAAGATGCAACAAGTTTTTTAGAGGAGGAGGAAATAATGATTGAAGTAATTGATTGATTTAGAAGTTATATTTTTTTTAAAAAAAACAAAAACTGGTCTATGATTTAATAGCATTAAAGGTCATTCTCACTTCATCGAAGAATATTGTGAAGGAAGGTGTTTAAAGGGCACTGGTCACAGAAGGTCTTGACAATAAGGATGCCTGTAAACTTCATGGTATGTGTACTGCAAGGTATAAGAGTGTGTAATTGATAGAATCGAATCTTTCAGTACTACATTGGTGAAGACGTTCGGAAAGAAGATATCCATTATGATGTTCAATGATCGATCAGACAGAAAACTAGTCCGAGTACTCAAATTACATGGAGCAGAAAGTTGACCAAATGATGATGATAATTTGCTCAGCAAGCTTCAATTCTAGACTCGACACAGTTTTTTCAACATTTCCGTGGCACATGTTCAGAAGTGGATAATGTGCCATAGGATATTTGTCAAAGATCTAGAGTGGATGATCATTGATTAACTGGTAAGCCTCCAGGGGGATGGGGGGGTGAACACATTAACCGTTTATAACTTTTCGTTGACTGTATAGAGTAGCGAGTGAAAGAAGATGATTAGCAGCATGATGGGAAATTTTATTTTGCTGTTTTGGAATAGGCTACATATAAGGAGATTAGTTGATCAGGAGCACAACTTTTGGAATTGGAGAGATGCGATCGAGAACAGAAGATCGCTTGTAATCCAAGCTATTTGATATTTATATTCTTGGTCGCACGTGGTCTCGGGCAGATGAAGGCCTTCATTACGTAGAAGATAAATGTCACTACCACTAATAAATTTTTAGAGTGTAAGTAGTCAAAGGAGAAATTCTGGTGATCGTCCCATCCACATAGCACTATTGAGTGCCAAAAGATATGAGGATGTGAATGGCTGAGTGAAGGGAGTTCTGTGGGAACGAAAAGTTGTACCAGATTATCGTGTAGGTGCCGAGAGGAGAGATGACTTCTGTGGTATATTTAGAAGGATAGTCTGATTAGAAAAAGATGGAGCGTAGTTTGTGATGTAATTGGAGAGGGTTATCTAGTATTCGGATGGACAGATGGGTAATTTGCGTTACACCATTGCATACAGCAAATACTTCGCATCTCTTCTATGTAGGTCGCTGGAATTGAAAAAGGGTAGTCAGTTTGAGTTGTGGACATTGATGCGACCTTGGAAAATGGCTTAGCTGCTTTGGTAGTTGGACTGCAGATAGTTTATGCTTCGGAAAAAACAACAACAAAAAAAAAAACCTGAAGTGTTCCGAGTGATTTCCAAGCCATGGACGAGGGTCGTAAAGACAGTAGATGAATGCAATTGAATGAGTCAAAGAAACTTTAAACTAGAGAAGATAAAAACGGAGGATTCTGAATTTGAGATTAAAAATAAGCAACTGAGCTTATTTTTATTTATTTATTTATCCTTATAGTCGTTATAAGGACTGGCTTAAAGGGGCGAAGCAAGAATGCTTTTCATCTTCCCCGTTATCTGTACAGGACAGTGTAGGAATAAGGTGTTATTGAGCAATGAAAGCTCTGATCATGGCAGGAGGGTAACAGCAACAGCCGAGCCTCAGTTAGAACTTCATTGGCTACAGCATTGCCATCCAAAGGTATTAATCACCGCATCTCACGGTCGATTCCACCAACCTTCCAATTCTATTTATATATTTATATAAATTTGAGCTTATTTTTATGTATATAAGATTATTATTTTAATATAAAGGTGTCTTTATTTTAATTAAATATTAAATATATTTTTAAGTAAATTTTAGAGATTTTTTCCAAAATTTATACTTTTAACATTCTACATAATAATTTTATAACTTTTGTGAAAATTATAAAGTAATAATGAGAATATTACAACGATTCTGGATTTTTTTAACATTTAATTTCCGGTTTTGATATTGATGTCAAATAAAATTTAAGTGCGTAATTTGCATATGATATTTTACACGTTTTTTGACACTCATGAATTGTAAATTATCCTTACTCATGGATTCATATCACTGTAGAATGCTGCTAAAGCATCAGCATTTCGCAAAATATATCCTAAATATATTTAGATAGCTAGGCCAAGCGCGTAATAAGATTGAAAAAAAATTCATTTCATGTCTGGAATAGTTTGTGCAGGACTGTAAAAATGTACTTGCAATCAAATAAAATATTTATTCTATTTATAAAAGGATCCAATATCTATTAATGTATTCTTCCACTTACGTAGATCCCAATACAAACCACAAATGAATTTTACATTCGTAGTTTTAACATGCAAATTCAATAACAAAGCAAAATGCCTACTGAGGCTTAGTAAACTGGCATCCACAAAATAAATTATTGTTTCAGGAATGGTGTGTTTTTCAATCAGCATTCTTTGTTCCTCCAGCGAAGACGTTTCCATCTTTTGCTTTCTGAGAGAGATAATGTACTTAGGTATATAAGAAAAGTTGAAAAATTTCAAGTTCTCTTAAGTCATCACGAAAGGTAAGTCAGCATATAAAGTGGCGCTACCTGGAGACGATTTACATGATTATTCCATATTCGGAAACGGTCTGCAAGCTGCTTAGATTATAAAGGACAAATGCCGGTAAATTCGAGGAGTGATTTACATAAGAGGCTTCGTGATTTGAGACACAAAATAGAAATACAGTCGTTAGGAAGGAGATAATTAGAGGAATTTTGCTAGCCGGAGTTGTCTAATGTATTTAGATAATGACAGACATGTTTGCTTCACAGTCCAGAATCCATTTACGTATCGCTTTCCGTACTTGTGTTGCGTCAAAACTTTTGCTCTTGAATTCCAACCCACACAGCCTTTTAGCTTATACATAAACAGCGGTAATACAGTAGCTCAAGTTAATTAGCATAAAAAGAAGGGTTTTTGGTTTTTGAACACGTATGGAATCACATAACCTGAGAAGGAGACACATTTTGGGTGTTGAAAGTGCAGCTGCACATACCACAATATTTTTTTTTTAACTTGCATAACAAATTCAGAACGCGAGCAGCTATCAATATGAAAACCCATTACGATGAAATGCATCCTCATATGTTATACAGAAGACTGTGTTTAATCAGAGATGACGCGTCGCAGCGAGTTGGGCAAAGAACGAGAAGTTGTAAAGAGCTATTACAGTCATCACTAACTTGAAATAAAGTTCTTCTATCTTTCTTCAGTTGAAAATGGCATAAATAATGGCCTCTAATTGGATCATTGCGGACAGTCCCATAAAAAATAATTCGTTCGTGTGTCAATTTGCCTGTATTAGCGCTGACAAATGGATAGAGATTAACTAAAGCCAGAATACGTAGGTTTTTAAAATTTGTCATTTTTTTATTGAGTATAGTGGTGAATGTTTATGGCCTACTTTATGATTGCAATAATAATAAAGGAGCTCCAACACTCTTGCATTGACAGAATTATAAAATAGATGTGTTAGCTTAGTTCAACGATGGGCAATCCATATTCGGAAATGGACCTTAATAATAATTGCCTACTTTTGATAAGTGTTATGATTAAAGAGAGACTTTTTCAGAATGATCTTAAAGAAAGTGGTAATTTGTAAATAACTGTATTCGAAAAAAATGGATAAAATAATCATTAAAATAACCTAAGTTCTGCTACAAATATTAAGTGTGAAGCTTCATGAATATGCAATATTTGAAGATAAAGAGGAGATGTTCTTTTTTTTTTTTTTGAAAAGAAACTAATTCACGTAAAAATCAATAAGTTTAAAAAATGAATAAATCGATTTCTATGACCAAAAAAAAAGTGAAAATATTTTTTAGGAATTTGTTGAACATTTAATAAACAGCTGTAAGTCTCCCCCACTTGTATTCTTGAAAATTTTCTTAATTGTAACCAATTATGAAATTCTCAAGGAGCCGAATATTCTCGCTAAGCTTGTATATTAATATTTATAGCAGCAAAAACATCCTTTTTTTTCTCATTACTTTTCTCTTTTACAAAGTAATTTTAATTGAATAGTCGTTCATCTCGAGGAGGCAATCACCTCTTCTCTTTTCTACAGATTATGTTGATAACATGAAAGCTATTGAATTCTGGAAGTTTTTATCGGTTTGATGAGTTTCATAAAAAAATGAATTTTAAGACTTGCTTTTTATAATCGACGAAGAAAATATGTGCGTCGGTAGAGTACAATTTTTTTTTAAAGAGTATAAGCTCCACCATAAACTATAGCCCCTGACAACAATAAGTCTCCTTTTTCCTGATCTTGTCTCTTTAATATTTTAATGGTTTTTCAAGATCATCTATATCCTGTGTATTATATTCATCGTGGTTGTTTTGCTTGTTAGCTACCACTCATGACAATGATCTTTGGTATTCATACTTTATTTTTTTGTATTATTTACCTTTCAATCTGTTCACCATTGACAAGGTATTGAATTTTGGCAACCAACGATGAAATTATGACATTCAGCTCATTGACTTTATCGAGATATGTAAACGAATCCTTATATACAAGGCCTAAAAAGGAGGTGATTGAGAAAGAAAGATCTCAATAAAGAATGAAGTTAAAGAGCAGGTTATGCTAAATAAAATGGGAGAAAAAAAAAACAGAATTGATTATGGCATATCCCCAAGAGAACAAGAATAATATAAAGAATTGAAAAAAAAATCGAAAACGCGTGGGATAATGAGATATTGCTTAATAAGTTTTAGTACATGCAGTAAGAAAGAAAAACGAGGTAAAAAGATATAAACTAGGTTCTACGAACTTAAATGCTTGAGAAAAGTAAAGCAACAGGGTTTCAGTAGACAAATATAATTGGAAGTTCATAAAAAAATGTTCAGATACAGAAAATAAATTTAAGGAATCTTGAAAAAAGGTAGACATGCTTTTTACTCGGACACGACTGAACAAGGAAACATCAGCCTGTTTAAAATGATTAAAACTGTAATAGCAATATTGTTCTAAAACCACTACAGTGATTTTGGCTCCCTTCCTCTTCCAAAGCAACTTTTGTTAATAAGTATGAACATCTAATGGAAATACTAAGTTTAACAAACGACATTGGAACCAAAAAATAAGAAAAGGGGAAATCAGAAAAAGTATTAAATGCATTGAGGAAAATTGTTATTGTAAGCTGCAGTTGTCTGGGATGTGGGCAATTGCAGTTAGGAGTAAACTTAAATGCATTGCAGATATTTTGGGAAAATACGCATCTAAATAAAAAAGAAATGATGCTAAGGAGAGAAAGAGAGAGAGAGAGAGAGAGAGAGAGAGAGAGAGAGAGAGAGAGAGAGAGAGAGAGAGAGAGAGAATATTCTGCTATTTACTAACTACGTCAATTGACAATTGGAAAAAGAGAAAGTAAAATTACATTAAATTTTTTTCTTTGTGGTTGTTTGGGAGAACTAAATCTTGTGCATTGAATTATTAACGTTAGGACAACGTTTATTAATAAGCTCCAAATACGTTTTAAACATTTCAAATGATTCTAATAATATTCAAATTTCATTTGAATTGAAAATAAGGGTTGTACATAGTTAAAGATATCTCGACGAGTTGAAATTATCAAAACTATTTTAAAATAATAAGTATCCATGATTTCAACGATTCAAAAAAGAAATTTTAGAAAATGTTTTTATACTTTAAACCTTTTAAAGTATAAAAACGTAGACGATGTTATGCAAACCTCTCTGTTGCTAAATCTCAAAAGAGATGTTCACCCAAAAGAAGACTGACAGTTCCATTTCGCATCGTATTTCTCCTGGGGCCGAAACAATAACAGGAGTGATCTTGGTACGCCTTTTTTCATGTTCTGCTTATGTTTTATCTCAAACACTACCACTAATTTCCTTTTCGCAAACAACAACAATAAATATGATAAAATAAATAATTAAAATAAAGCAAAATTAATAATAATAATAATCTGATTTTTTTTAATTAAATTTTTCTAATCGGCTTTTTTTCTTTTTTTAATTTAGTACTTCGGCAAATATTTCATTTTTAGCATGCTTGACGCTGTTCCTGTAAATTTTGTGAAAAAAAGGAACGATGGTTATGTTTGGCTATTGTACTCTCTCTACGATCCACAATAATCTAGCTCTTCTTACGAGCCCAGTATATTGTGGAAAGTAATTGAATTCCAGATAGCTTGAGACAAACGGCTTTGAGAGAATGTGGTACTGCATTTTGTATATTTCAATGCACTTTCGATGCAATGCAGTGTGTGAGGCTTCAGTTGACCTCCTTATTACAACATAAAGGAGATACTTCACTATTTTCGTGAGGCAGTAACAAGGATGCTTAACCTGCCTACGGAGATTTTCCCTTATTTATTCCTTGACTCAGGGATTGTTTCTTAAATTGATTTTACTGATTTCGAGTTTATTGGTTAAAGCGAAGTTCATTTCATCTCAACAACACAATTATTCTGCTTCCGATTTCATATAACAAATCTCAATTCTTTCAATTTGCAGCGCCATCTAACGGTTGTTAGATTTTGGCCGAGGTATTGTTGTAACGTTTATTTTAAATGCTACATCAAATGGAAGGGGGAAAAAAAAAAGATTTCCAGTGGCAGTTGCACTGAAGCATTCCCCCCCCCCCTCATTTCTTTGACTCTTTCCTGAAGCTTTCCCATTGATTGCAGTATTTTAACTGCTTCCCTTATGGGAACGAGACTGCTTGGTCGATTCGTTTCGCTGCTATCAATTAAAAGATGGTGATTTGCTTATGTTTTAACTCGTTTTTTCTCATAAAATAAGACCATATGATGATTATTTCTGTTAATTTAAGAAAAGTGTTACATTTATTTAACATGCTGAACAAGTAGAAGCAGTTGTCGGGCGACATTTTTGAAATTTAGATCTAGCTGTTGATAAATCAGTAGGCTATCTCATTCACTTGATTCAAAAATTTTAATTTCTTTTAAAAATAATTAATTCCTCTCAATTAAAATTTTTCTATAAACACATGCAACTGGCAGACCTAAACCCATTAATCAATAGAAAGATTTACCTTGGTCGTAACGTCAACAAACTATGGAATAATAGAGGGAATGAATACTCAGACAACTCAAACCCCAAAACAGAAAACTAAGTGGAGGTCAGTTTAACCAGCGACAGTCCTTCCTGGTTTCGAGGTTATTTGGTTTCATCCTAGATTGAATATTATTTATTACGCCTGTCTGTTGGAGGCTTTACGAAGAACGATTACCAATAATGTTAGGAGCAGTGGCTTGAAATCGTGGGGGTGCTGCAAATTTGGAAATATACATACACACTGTAAGTACAGTCAGTGTATACGTGTTTGGATAAAATATCAAAATTATGGTAAAAATTAAAAAAAAAAAGAAATTAAACATGAAAAAATGTTGCTTATTATCGATAAAATTATACAATTTGGTATAATTCAAAATTACTTAAAAATAAAATCCATTCCTTTAATTTAATTAAAAGAATGGATTTACAATTTTGACATTACAATTAAATCCTTTAATTGTAACATCCAAATATTTAAAGAGACGGAGTAAACACGATAAGCACTACGAACACTCTATTACTGGCGCAAACTGCATATAACCAACAGTGGAACTGCGCGACGGACAGTGCCGCATTACGCTAATAGCTCGTATCTCACAATGACGTGCACATGCTTGCGCGCGTAGCAATATGACACTGTGGTAAACACAGTGCGGCTAGCGTCCTTCGCCCTCCTAAGTGTCACAAGATGGATTTTTATTATTTTTTATGCAAAATAAGAGAATTGTACAGGATTGTTGATGATAAAAACATCAACAAGCAAATATAAATAAATTAATAAATATCTTTATATATCGAGAAAAATTGGGGTTGCTGAAGTTCAGTAGTGCCTATGCACGAGCAGCCCCTGGTTAGGAGAAAATGGAGATTGATATTCATTGGTTAATGAGTGCCTCCATAGCTCATTCGGTAACAATGATAGCCTTTTGTTCAAAAGATGTGGGTTTGGTTCTAGTCGTAGTACGACCTTGCCTTTCATGTCCTTTTTTTTTTTTTTTTTTTGGATTATCAGATATCATACGGAGTTGATAATGTTTACCTACCCGTAATCACAATTTTCTCTTTCCAGAAAACTGGCAAACCGGTCAGAGCATATATCATTGCAGAGATATTATGCATTAACTTGCTCCATCATAGTGTTAGTTGCTTTGATGTAAGGTGAACAGCCTACCATCATTTGATTTGAGTAACATGTTGCATTGAGTGCCAGCGCTGCTGTACGGTGTGTTAAAAATATGTAAGTAGTCGCTTCTTCCTTGAGACTCCGTTCACAAATTCTGATATGCAAAGGCTAGGCCAACACACACACACACACACACACACACACACACACACACACACACACACACACACACACACACACACACACACACACACACACACACACACACACAAAGTTATTAAGAAAGCCTAGAAAAAGAAAAGAAATAAAGAAAAAATTAAGTTTGTCCCTTGCCTTCCAGACTATAAGTAAAGATCCTCAAGTAATCTGTCAACAAAACAATGACGGTTTATGTTACTTACAATAGTTACATCCCTGTAGGGTCAAGGCTTCTGAAATATTGCTCGCCCCTACTCAGATCAACAAAAATCAAGAACTCATATTAAAATTAGTTTGGGTCCTATCTCATTAAAAAAAGTGAACTAAAAGTGTCTAAAAGGTGTTGAACACCCTCCTTTGAAATCTGTCTATGAAATTCGTCTTCCGAGGGAATTAAACCATTGGCTGGCCTAGCTGGCCAAGTGGTTAGCGTATCCGCTCTGCAGCCAAAACAGACAATCACAAACATCCATGCCCAAGGTGGGTTCGAATCCCGCCTTGGGCATGGATGTTTGTGATTGTCTGTGGAAATACTGGTGGTGGGCGGTAGATGGCGTTGGTGGAGGCAGAGAGAGAGTTGTAGAGTAGGTGCCCTCCTTCCCTCGATGAGTCTTTGGACTCCCTGGAGGTGTCATAATAATAATAATAAATTTGGCTGGGCTGTTTATATTCAATAAGTAATTCCGGAAGACCAATTTCTTTGATTTTGAGTTACCTTTCAATAGTTTTCTACAAATGTTAAATAGCTTTAGGAATTTGTTGAAAAGAAGGCACTCATCACCTGAAATAACTCATTGAAAGCTGAATACAATGCGGATAGTTCTGCAATTGTATTTAGTTTTCTCTTCCAACTTTTCTCGGATTATTTTCAACTGCAAATCAACATATTTCTGTAGATTTTAAACCTGGACTAATCTTATTAAACGATAAACATCTAGGGACAGATGTAGAGCACTTTGCCATCGACATGGCTCATTATAACCAACCATCCTATCCACTATCTAATATTGCTTTTTTCTCCAATCTCTTTGGAGTTCAGAATATCCTTCCATGTAGTATGTGGTTACTACCCAAGTCAGAAAATAACATTAAACCTATAATGTACAATGAATTGCATAAAAATATTTATATACATTTTGATCTTGTCTACAAGAAAATTCCATTAAATATTTATACTGTATCTATATATTTTTTCATTATGTCTATATTAAAATAGTGTATTGAATTACAAATTATTCGGTGTGCATAAAAATATGTTTCAAATTGTTGTTGTCTTATAAAAGAAGAAAAATGAAGATACATTCTAAGAAAATGCCTTTCTTAATACCAGATCTTGATATCAGATATGCACTTTTTTGGGGGGGGGGAGATGGACTGACTCCTTGACTCTTCATCCTTTCATCTGATTGAAGAAAATCTGTGTGGATGGGGTGTTATTGAGCTAAAAGCTCTAGTCATGGCTGGGGAACGGCAATAGCCGAGCCTCAATTAAAACTTCATTGGCTACAGCATTACCATTCGTTACCCTGGATCCAGATCTTCATCCAGGCTCCACCCAGATAAAATTTTATAAAATTGAAATTAAAGATTTCGAAAACTATATTTAATCCGTATTAATTGAATTTCTCGATAACAAAATGGATGTATTCATGGGTATCGGTAAAGGTTGTTATACAACTGCTTGTATAAATAATCTCCCGCTATATTTTTATAAATGGAAAAAGTAACGTGTGAAGATGCATAGAGACTTCAGGGATTCGTCATCTATAACAATATAGAAACTACTTCAAGTCAGGAAACAGTTTATATGTTTGTTACAACCTTGCCCAGTTTGAATAATTGGTGGGCTTGTGAAGACTATTTAATAGACACAAGAAGGCACTGGCCTCTTTCACAAATAATAGCAACTCTCATTTATATTATTCTTAAAGCCGCTATGGCTTGTAGTTTATTATGACAAGGATTATTACGATAAGGGCTTAATATATAGATGCAGTGACAGCTTGGAGGAGCAGCCATTATTCACAGCACATGGCTCTTGTTACATAAGCCGAACTAATCAAAAGGAAATTAGCGCCTTTTTCTGTCTGTTCCATGAAACTTGAACTCCATTTAATAGCCATCCTTAATACAAGAGCCATGGAAATGAATGTGCTAGTGGGACGGCTGTTAATATGGATCGATAGGTCGATGTCGTGTTGTGTTCTACTGCTGTTCCTTCGTAATTTGTTTTCGAAGAATCAGTTAATAACAGAAGTTGCATTTAGAAAATATAGTTATGTTTCATATTACACATGTTGCAGCCTAAAAAGCTTACAAGTGTAGACTAAAATATTAAGCAAAATAATTGATGTTCATTTTATGTTCTTTTAATATGATAGCTGGTGTGTGTAGTATGTGGCCTCCCTCGATGAGTCTCTGACTCCATGGAGGTCTCTCTTAATAATAATAATGATAATATTTTTATTTTATATTATTTTTATGTGTTTTAATATTTTTATTTTATATGATTTTTATTTTTTTAATATTTTAATTTCATATTATTTTTACGTTTTTTTAATATTCATGTTAGAAAAAAATCTAAATTTATACGTCACATTTTGTGCAAAATTGATTGGAAGTTGGAACTTCTTTGGGAGATGGACTGAGTCCTTGACTCTTCATCCCTTCAGCTAATTTTAGTTTGTGTGCGAGGGGGATTACTGTGGGTAATTTACCCGCTTATTGTGAGTATTGTAAACTGTATTAAATTTCTCTTGAGAAGGAGGATTTCGGTTTTTTTTATGTTTGAAGTGATCTGAGAGTTTGTAGTCCGCTGCCTGTCGAACTAGCTGATTTAGGTGATTATCCGTGATTGTGACGAATTTTTCTGCAATGCCTATCATGTAAGTCTTGATATCTGGAAGGTTGGCTTCTTGGTGTAACTGGAGGTTTCTGATGAACCAAGGGGCATTAAATGCCATTCTTAAGCATTTGTTCTGAATTGTCTGTAATCTGTTGATGTTTCCTTCAGTTGTGTGTCTCCAGGTTGGTGAGGCGTAAGTTAGCCGAGGTCTTATCACAGATTTGTAGAGGATAATTTTGTTTAGGAAGCTCTTCCTATTCAAAAGTGAATATAGCTGTGCAATAGTCTGACTTGCTTTGGTGGAGACACTATTTACAGTATGTGTGTCTTGAAATTTAGGCGTTTATGATCAACTCCTAGATACGTGGTAGAGTTGTGCAAAGGGATGATTTTATCAAACATTTCTATGCTTCTGCTTTACGTCTGGTGAAAAGTACAGTAGAGCTTTTTCCTGGATTAATTGCGATACGCTGCCATTTGGTGTACCAATTCTCTAATTCGTTGATTGCTCTCTGCAGCTTGTTTGTGGCAAGATGTGGACGGAGGAATCTGGCTATGATAATTGTGTCATCGACATAGAGGGCGGTGATGGATGGGGACAATTTGGGGAGATCTGACATATATATATGGAGAAGAGTAGGGGAGATAACAGAGAGACTTGCGAGACTCTAGCCGTGACTCTCCTCTCTGTGGATATGATTCCATTGAAAATTTTATTTTAAATTTTCTGTTATTTAGGTATGATTTGATGAGTAAAACTAGTGGAATGAGATTCCAACTTGGTGTAGCTTAAAAATTAGACTATAATGCCATATTCTATCAAATGCTTGTGTGATATCTAGGAAGACTGCGTATAGCGCGTTCGGCTATCTTACCTACGCATGATAGAAGGCTGATTGGTCTATAATTCTCAGGAAACTGTATTTTGTCCAGTTTTGGGAATTAGGAAGACATCCTCAAGCTTCCATCGCTCTGAGAAATGATTTAGCCGAAGAATGGCATTAGTGATGGCTATCAGATGCATAACCCCTTTATGAGGGTGTAGCTTGAGCACCTTGTTAGTTGTTCCATACGGATCCGGAACCTTTTTGTTGTTTAGTTTTCTTATGATCTCATGTATTTCTGTTGGTGACACGGATTTGTTGTTGGATTGGAGTGAGGCGTTTTCAGTTATTTTACACACTTGGTGTGGATTTTTCTTATGCCGTTTAAATGTACATTGGTATAATTGGAGCTTCGTTGTCTTTCTAAGCTGTCTGTAAATCCTTGTGCCTTTTCCTCATCACTGTAGGCGACTCTATATTCACATTGGATTGGAGGAAGCGTGTTACGTTTCGAACGAAGTGATCTCATCATTCTCCACAATGACTGAACCTCTGCGTGTAAGTGATGTATTTTGTTATTCCAAAGTTGGTTTTCGTGATCCTGGATACCGAACCTGGTTTGTTGCTCTGTTAACTGCCTGCTTATCTGCTGGATTCATTGTTCTCTGATATTGTCTTTTTAATCTGTTTTTTTCTCGGATAAGACGTTTTATTTCATGTGGGAGTTTATTTGGTGGTGCACATTTGGTTGTATTTGTTACCTGTGATATTGCTGTTAGTTTAGTAATTGCTTTTCAAAGGTTTTCACTGCTTTTTCTATATCTTCGGTGGTTGTTATATGTGGTACTGGGCCAAGGTTTTCCTGGAATTCTGAGGGAAGCTGTTTCCAGTTTATAAAGGTGGTGGTTGTTTTCCTGTTTTCATTAAATCTTATATGGTGCCTAGTTGTAATATGATGGGGTTGTGATCAGAGCTTAAGTCGTTGACTGCTTGTATTTGAAAGCTATGCAACAAGATACAGGAATTACAGGAGTTTGCAGCAGAAACCCAAGCAGACATCATCTTCATAAATAATCACACCTTCGTCCAAGTGACCAGATCAGAATCAACAGCTATAGCACTTACCGTAGACAGATCCTATGCACGAGGAGGAGGTACCGCCATCTTTGTCAGAAGAAACATAAAGCATAATTCAATAGCCGAACCCCATACAAAATACATGGAAACCACACAGGAATACCAATGCATATGGAAAACACAAGCAGTATCAAGATATACCCAGCCTACAACCCCCAAATGAAAAACACCTTGAATCTGACTTAGATTTGATATTAAATACAGGCAGAGCAGTAATTATAGTCGGAGATTTTAATGCCAAACATTCAGTCTGGAATAGCAGAAACTCAAATATCAACGGAAGAATACTCAACTTTTATACTACTTCACGAAATATAACAGTAATAGAACCCACACACTACGGAGCAACCGGATCCTGATGTACTCGATATAGCTATATTAAAAAATATAGCTATATCGAGTGTGATTATTTATGAAGATGATGTCTGCTTCGGTTTCTGCTGCAAACTCCTGTAATTCCTGTATCTTGTTGCATAGTCCGTTTGCGTTCCAGCTGACAATCTGTAATGATTTAGGTTTTCTATTAGCCTTATCCATTAAGGATTTCAACAAGCAGTGACTGTGTGTTTTAAGATGATATCCTTGGCTTCTTGAGTTGGGTTGGTTTGCAGGAATTCAGCAAGCATTTCACCAATGTTATTTGTTATGTTTAGTAGGATAGCTTTGTGGGTTTGGTTTTGGATTTGGGACTTTTAGGTAGGTTGGTGTTGTAACTTCAGCATGCGACCTTTCGTCAGTTGTGGAGAGTGTGGTTTAATGGGAGGACGTGCATTCTTTTATAGGTTGGCTGGTTTTGAGTTGTGTCTTTTGATTTGAGAAAATGCTGTACAGCCTCTGCAGTTTGCTGGGTGTGGATCTCCACAATTTGCACACTTTGTTGGTTGTGTGCGCGGTTTCTTACATTCTGTTGATGCAAGTTTTTCTACACATTTAACTCAACGAAATTCAGCCTTGCAGCATCGTTGTGCGTGTCCAAATTTTTGGCATCTGTGACACCGAGTTGTGGTTGATTTTTGCTTTAATCCCTTAAGTTTTATGACTAGATCACAGATGGTCTGGAGATTGTATATGTGTTTGTGGTCTTTACTAAAGTAAAGTTGATAATTCTTTACCATTATATTTGGAAAAACTTATAAATAAACTTGGTGTGTAAACAAATTTATATTTTGTAATACACTTCTTAAAATACTTAAGAAAATATATCTTATAAACTTTATAAATAATTTATGCAATAGGTTGGTAGGATGTTAGCCTTAGTTTTATTCCATAATTAATGGGGAATATGGACATGATTGTCCGTGAAATTAGCCTAGTGGCTTTGTGCTTTGCAACCATATGCCTGGGGAAGGAATGTCCTAGGTTCGATTCCCGTCGACGACGTGAGAAGCTTAAGGATCTTCCTCAGCCATAGCCAAGTTAACCGGTCTTGGGCGTGGACAGCAGGGTTTTTACACCAGTTTATATGGGGTTTTTCATCCGGCAAGCAAGCAAACCTTCCCCGTGAACACACAGGCTACAGTCATAGGATATATTAGGGCAAGAAAGGCAACGGGAAACCACCTTGCTCATAGTCATTTCCCTAGATGGTGGCATACATATAGCAGCCCCTAAAGAGACCAAAGGCTATAACCATACAACAACAACATGAATATGATTATATTATTATAGTGTTCCACTTTTGTTAATTTTCTATTGATTGTGACTGAACGCTATCCAGAATAGGGCAAACTACACATCTTTTCAGATATGTAGTTTGATATTTGACAGGCTATATGTTGCACATTATCAATAGCACTGATAATGTGCAACATATAGTCTGTCCTATGCAAGCCATCCCTATAATCCTTTGGAGTTGTCCGTTTCTTAGAAACTGGACTATGGCGAACCTAACGTACTCGCTGGGTTGCGGTTGTAAGGACACCATTCCTAGATGTAGGAACATTTAACTAAACTTCCACGCTGTAGAGGACTTTTATCGCCTGTGAAACACTGACTGATCACCAGCGCCAGTCCACAAGCAAAATTTTAAACAGTATACGAGACTGAACCTGATGATAAGGAGGCTTCTAGACCAGCTAGCGGATAATCTCGCCCGCCATTTACTGTATCATTTCATTGTGGAAAGAAGTCCATATGGTATGCAAGGCGGGATTCTCAGAGCACGAACTGGCTAGGAGGCTTAGATGTTTTTTCTCTCTCTCTCTCTCTCTCTCTGTGTGTGTGTGTGTGTGTGTGTGTGTGTGTGTGTGTGTGTGTGTGTGTGTGTGTGTGTGTGTGTGTGTGTGTGTGTGTGTGTGTGTGTGTGTGTGTGTGTTGAAGAAATTAAAGAAAAAGGCATCCGCACGTGCGCGCGCGCGCGCGCACGCACACACACACAGTATAAAAAAAACACAAGAACATAAAATCTGCAAGAGAATGTTCGACCAACTGTTTTCAAATTTCTTTTCTATATTCTGTTGCATTAATTTTACCACTTTATAAATTCCTATGATCACTCGCTGAATTAGAATTTTTGCATTCTAATTGCTCAAACGTAAAACGTAAAGCTTTGAGGATTTCGAGATCCACAACTCAAAACAGAAATTCCATTGATCAAGCTGGAAGAAACGCTAAAATATTCTACCACAAATTTTCTATTACCCACCAGAAATTATTCAACTCTGTCCTTTTCCTAACGTGTTCTGCTTCCAAATACACTAAGGATGACTTTCTTCTAACTCATTATAACCTTTCAGCTCGCCTTCTCAAACGGGACATCCTTTCACCAGAACCCTCTATGGCTCATGTCTTTCGGCACCATAGTGGTGCCAAATGGAATAATTTTCGTGATTTATACTCTTCTTTCCTGTGATTACTGTTTGTTCTCTCCTGATCCAAGCAGCTCACCAATTAAAGGAAAAAATATTCTTGTTAGATTAAATGTCTTCGTCTTTATGTTACACTTGATATTCTCGCAGTTGTCCAAGTCTTAGTTTACAAACAAGTATGCTAAGACATTCGAAGCAAAACATTCAGTATGCCAGAAATGCCACGAGACGATCATTTCAATTAATATTGAATATCACAACAGCTACAATAAATATAAATAATATAAAATCCAACTTTGAAACGGATTGTAGAAAACTTTGCTTCTATTGAAATCAAACTCATGTTTTCTATTCCCTTATCAAGGCTGTTGGACTCTTCTTCCTTCCTGCTCTTCCATCTCTCTCATAACTGGATTGCTCTTTCTTAACATCGTCTTATCTCCTGTGATTCCATAAACAGCTCACTGCACGCCTTGCCCTCTGATCTTTCAGCAGAAGTACATCAGAGTAATGGTAAATACAACAAGTCTTCTGGTATTGATTGTATCCTTCTCTTCCTCTATTGTACTTAAATTTCCCTGGGAATTAACACTCATTCTATTTCGTCTTTACAATCATATCATATTCCTCTGGCATCTATCATACAGCATGAAAGCAAGTATTCATTCTACCTCTTCTAAAAAAAGGCAGAGCAGATGAAAGCAAATAATCAGGAACTATTATCTTCACTTCAACTCTCTTAAAAATGATGAAGGTTCCAACAGATCAACAACTTCCGCTTTGAAGCCCAGCAGTTAGTCAGTATCTTACCAGTATCGATTTTGCCACTTCACTGTAACAGCAGTCTCGTAGTCAACGTTACTCATCTTTGAACACAAGCCAAGAAGAAACTTGTGTAGTCATCTTATCATTTCCAGGAAGTATGACCAGGTTTGGCTGTTCTTGTTTGGAATTACTGCCAAAGGCTATGAAACTGCGTCTGTTGTGTTATTGCTTATTTTACCGGATGAAGAAACAGAGTTTCAGGAAGGAAAAGCCCTTTCAACTCCGTATGAGATTTGGCACAGAAACTATAACTTTATTTTCTACCTTACATCCTTTAGAATTGGGTTGCCAGATTCTTGACTTGTCGCTCACTAAGTGTCATGGTAAATAGCATCTTTCTTCTGATTTCTTCACCAATACCAGAGCATCCTAGGGATCTGTACTTCGCCCTCCTTGTAATTAAACATAAATTAACTTCACAAATCTTAAATGTCATTCATAGTTCAGCTGATGCTATTGTAAACCTAGTTCCTCTTCTTCATTTAGTCAACCTAATAGTGATCAAATACTTCAGAATTTAAGATCATTCCTTAAACAATACGTTAAACACTGACCTTGATAATTTCTTTGGGGCAAGGATAATATTATGAACATTAATGTTACGAAAACACATTTCCCTCTTGTTTCTCGCAAGGAAGACCTCACTTTACCTCCCCCTACCCTTTCATTCCACCCACCTCCGTCCTCTGTAAGAGCCTTCCTTACCTTGTGTTCTCCAAAGACCACAAGTTCCAGCTTTCACGAAACACATTCACAGGTTTTTTTTTTATTGTTAATCGGCTGTGTTCAAACATAGCTGATTTTGCAACCGTCATATGTCTAATTAATATAAATTAAAAATGTGCAAAGCTACTTATTGTTAAACTGTATAAAAGGAGCATCTATTGAGCTGTTGAGATATCATTGGGTGATATATCTGGAGTAATAACTTTACTCATTTGGAGTTCCCAATGGAAAAAAAAAATTTCAAACTAGTAATGCATATTATTGGTGTGTCTGAATAACAAAAAATGAAACAAAAATTAATAGAAGAAGTAATGAAAGCAAAATGGAAAAGAAACATTAAGGGAATTTAAATGGAGTATCAAAAATTAAATCATGAACCAAAAAGGCTCAAAAGAAATATAAGGTATCATTAAATTTGCAAATTCTGCTGTGGGAAGTAAGAATACGCACACAATAACATTGTTTAAAACAGCTGACAAAAGCCCTTAGGCTTCATTGACCCAACCTTTCAAATCATGCTGACTTTGTCATAATTTAGATAACCTCGTTCGCTGCCTGGCACATTCATTTGCAAGTTACCACTCCACTTTCCCACTCTGATGAATTCCCAATTTGTGCGTCACTTTCTCACAACACGCACTTGTCTTTGTGAGCAACGCAGGTCAACTTATCTGATTTCAGGGAGTCCGCAAACAAGCTTCGTTGTGTGTGCCAAATTTAGCTGCCACCGCCTCAGTCCTAAAGCGTACCTCAATCTTAATTAAACCTTTATCGAAAGGCTCCTTTGACTTCAAGAATATTGGCTAAATGTTGGTTAGAAAATATATTAAGAGAACGAAATTTAATAACGATGGCAGTATTGTGTGCCCGATGTTTACTGTCCCATAAAAGAACACAATAATAGCCAGTACACCTATAAAGATTTGACAACTATGCTCTTTAAGAAATTGGTTCCTACTTGATTAAACTGTAGTCTATAAATTAGATTTAGACTGTCAAACTGTATTCACAATGTGTTTTCGCAACAGTATGAAATGTTCACTATAAATGCATAAACAAATAAATATAAAAACGCATCTTGAAAGGTAAGCATTGCTTCTTATAGTTTACGACTTCCAAAGACATCAAATATAAATTGTTACATATTTTGTCTGTTTGTTCAATAACTCCTTGTCAATGATAAGAACTAGCGCCACCAAATTCGGTGTGTATCTCCCACTTATCTTAAGTAAAGGTAACGTTTGGGTGTCGGGAGGTTTTTCGTCAATGTTGCACAACTCTTTGTTCATTTACGATGAGGATGTATTTTATCTTTCTTTCATTCTGACGCAGAAGATAGCTACATAGGAAAGAATTCTTCAGAAAAAGAGATCATTATCTCACTATAAATAAGAAAAAAAAACCGAAAATAAGTCACTTCAGACATTACGAGTTTTCTCTTACCTCAAGGAGAAAACAACTTACTTCTAGCTACTTCTGAGGAAATTGTGGCAAATAAGGCTCACATAAAAGGAACTTGCCAATCGAAAGTTAATAAACAAGATCAGGCAGTATTATGTTATGGATATAATAATTTAAAGATATAGCGACCGATGGAAGACGTAAGATGCAGGAAAATCTTAGATATCGAACTCTGAGTAAATAAACAAATTACTTTACTAAAATGGAGCAAATTGGATCTTATTTTCTAAATGGTATCAAATACAGCCTGTCATTTTCTCTTCCTGTTTAATCTGCTAAACATTGTATCGATATTCTAGTATGAATTCAATAAACTGTAGTGTTCTTAGAAATAAATCTTTGCCATGTACTCATGTGATATAATACATACTAGATGTCGAGCTTAATACCACGAAAGAATGTAGCTGAACGAGATTACTGCACTTAACACCTTTTTATGTAACTTCCACCTATGAAAGTTGTAAACCCATAGCGAATCAGTGTCGTAGGTGGACTAAGAAATTTTTTCAATTTCAAAAAATAAAATGAAATATCCTCTACCTTCCCCCCCTCTCATACGATACATAAGCATATATGTTTATTTGTTCGTTTTGGAAATATAGCCCAAGTCCTCCCGATAAATTGGTAAGATTGGTAAGTTTAATGGACATAAATACAACCCCCCCCCCTTTCACAGCTTTAGTTACTCGGACCTTGATGCCAATGAGACTTTAAAAGTTAATCTAAATATAATTTTAATAAAATTAAAATTTAATAACGTTTAAATTTTTTTAAATTTAACATTAAAATAATTCAAATAAATTAATAATATCTTAATAATTAAAATAAATTAAATATAATTTTAATGTTAATAGGAGACATTATTATTTTCAATTTATGTTTTTTTCTTATATTGGATTTTATCGCTTTTCTGGTATTATTTGATTCAATTAAAATGCTTATCGATCTCTAAAATATAAAAATAAAATAAGTGCTACCATCGAAAAATTAAAACATAATATGGTAATAAAGTGGCGAATAAGTTGACGATTTCTGCTTATATCTCCTGTTAGTTATTTGAACAAAATAAATCACTTCAATCAAATATAAGTACGCCCTCTATGTGTCTGTATATGAACGATAGAATATTCTCCATGGTTAAATGTTGAAAACGAACAGATAAATAATTTAAGAATAAATCGCATAAATACTAACTTAGATTTTTTGATGAATATCAACGAACAGGAGAAGAGATTTTAAGGTCATAACATTTTCAGTATGCGTTAAATAAATGATCTAAATAATGCAACTTACTTTCTGCTAATTTTTATGGCGCTTGCGCCGTGTCGCGGAAGAATAAAAATGTAGGTCGTTAAGATCGCACTTTTTTTTCCCCTTTGTTAATGGTTAAAAAAAAAGCTTGCAAATTATAACTTATTTAAGGATAATGTTAATCATGATTTTATGAAAGGATGATTTTATCCTTAAATTAGCTTTTCTTTTTTTTTTATTAATATTTGTTGTCGTTATGTTTATTTAACTTGCGACCTCTAGTGGTATTCATGAATAAATCGACATTTCTTTATCGCGCATGCGCTGCCTACAGTTTACAGTTCTCGTTGTCTTATGTTATCTTTAGTTAAATAATGCGCAGATCAAACCGGGAAAATAATAGTCATATGTTCATTTAATGGGAAGGTTTCAGTTAAACTACGCTGTATTCAGAACTGCAATTAAACAAATTCATCTTCGGGACATGTAAATATTTTAAATGAACCGGTTTAGATGAAACAGCGGTGGTTTGAAGTTTTATTCAACGAATGAAAATGCAACATCAGATCTCACCAAAGGCATTAAACCGTAAGATTCTCATTTCCTGTTTACATTCTACTTACCAAGTAAAGGCTTAATACTTGCAAATATATTCCATTATAGCAGTCACAGAAGGCGCAAGTAATATGGTCGCGTTCATGGATTCTATGCATCAGAGTTAAGCCTTAAATGCACAAACCCTATTACTGGTAAACAAGTCAACTTTATGTTAATCTCTTCTGTCTTTTTTACATTGTGTATATGGCTTTACTAAAGTTGTTATTAGGAATATCTAGTTGAATAATTTAACAGAATAAAGACACCTAGAAACGTGAATACATCCTCTAAGGATTTTTCATTCCGAAAAAGGGATTAAGTAGCATATTTTAGCCCTATTTTATCATTAGTAAGTAGAGAGCGTTTCCGTCCACCTTTCATTACTGCTGTAGTTGAACGCATTTCTGCAGCTTGCTAGATAAGTGGAAATGTAATCCTAACTAGTATTCATTTAAGTTTAATTTTTTAAAAAAATCCCTAGTTTGATAGTTCTTATTCTTCAAATGAAAACTACCAAATTTCTTATTATAATGACAATTTATTTTATGCAAATATCAATGGTGGTTTTAGAATAACTTTTAGATATCTGCACCTGGGTGGTGGTGGCCCGATTGATAGCAGACTTGCTTTTCAACTCGCGCTATAGATTTGTGAACATCTGACTAGTATTATATCACCCTTAGTCTACCTGGAGGTTATATAGCAATACGAGCCTAGTTACGTATTATGCAAAATATACTTAAAAACACGCAATAAATTTACAAGAAAATTTTTTATTGTCATATTATATATTTAATACAATAATACTATAAACTATAACATTTCAGATTATAATCTAAATGTCTATGTAATTTTCAAAACGAAACAAGATAACACATTAATTTCCCGTTGCTAATTTCTACTTTTTGCTTACATTTCTTGGTCCATTATTTTTTTTTTTTTCAGTATCTTTTTGGATTTATTCGCTTTAATTTTTTTCTGCTTTCTTAGCGGCCTTATCTTACTGTTGTAGCATCCTCTTTCTAGCTTCCTTGGTTTTTTTTATAGCTTTTATTTTGGCTCTGATAAATTTTTCTTTTTCTTCTCGATGATATTTCTCAGCAATCTCAACTTGTTGTTTTTTGGTCATCATGAAACTGGGAAGGAGCTCAATCTTATTATCCGTACGCTTTGCTTTCCCACGTCTCGATGCTGACGAAAAGTACATGTTAATAGCACGGGTTATGTGGTCCCCTTCAAGACCATAAGAAACTCCAATGTATTGCGCTATTTGTCTGGGGCTGGTAAAGGACGTCTTTTTCAAATCAATTATGGCGTTTTCCACCAGTAATGGAATATTTGCTTTAGTTACACTCCAAGATTTTAAAGGAAGATTAAGATTTGGATGAGGTTGAATATTTGCCATGTTTGATAGAAGTGCAACGCCTACTTCTTATTCTCACTATACGAAAGAAAGACAGTGGCACACACACACACAACCAGATGGAAACACAGCAAATTAACGTTTGATTTAAGAATACTTTCAAACAATCGAATTCTTCATAAATATGTTTGTTGTTGGTGACGTCGCGTGAAAACCAACTGTAATCATACAGTGTTCTACAAAAATAATAATTTCAAATAAACTGAAATTTTGCGACCTTATTCATTCATGCATTTTTGCGTTATAGTATGATAAAATTAAGATGATAAAAACTGAAAATTAAACTGAGAAAGCAAAGTGATTTTTTGCTGATGGAGCTTCCTCTAAAATTTATCCAAGTAGATTACATAGTTATTAAATAAATGGAATTATATTAATATATTATATATTATAATATATTATATATAATGTGATAATATTAAATTTTAATAAATAAATGGAATTATATTAAATAAAGATTATTAATTTTGACATACCTGTGCGCAGTTCTGAAGGTAAGAATGTTACTGTACTCTGGGCTAGGAATTGATTAGATTTAGTTAGTATAATTAATTAGGAGGTGTTGAAGTCGAAGATCCAACAGTTGGGCTATCTTTTAAAGCACTACACGATTAGAATCGTGTAGTGCTTTAAAAGCAAATAAATAAAGTTTAGTCTCTCCTAAGACAGACTAAAGATAGAATTATTTCTACATTCCGAGTATTTATAATATCCCATGTCTATGTGGTGCTCAGTATTACGGACAAACATGGGCGGACTTTAAAAATAAATATACTGTACTGGAAATTGAAAAGCTGATTAGAACAGCAAGGCCAGTATAGAGATCTCTTCATGCGATTGTGAAAAGCCAAGTTATTATTGAAACTGCACTTGAAACCGCAAAGATTGCTCAAGGTCTATATAACCAACAGAATTGGTGGTTTTATTCTTTATACATTTTGGTGTATCATCTTATCATTCCATGAGCACTAAGTACAGATGATCGACACTAGAAATGAAACCATCGCCTCTAGATTCACGTCCATGGCTGTTCTAGAGGTAATTTCGTTTGCTGTACTTGTTGAATGCTTGTTTTTTTAAGTGCTTAGATAATACTAAAAGTTAACAAAACGTATAAATACTGAATTTATTTAATTATTTCATTACTATTCCAAATAGTTATTTTTCTGTCTACTAAATTCTGCTAATTCTGCGTATAGTGCTTTTGATTAAATCAAAAGTTAAATATTTTTTAAATTTTATTTTATTTTATTTTATTTTTTTTTGTATATTGTATCGTTTGTATTTTGTAACCTTTTGTATTTTGTATAAAATGTATTTCTTATAACTTTTCTCGTAATATATTTATCCTTATAATGTTTTATAATATTTTCCTTTTTTTATATATCGAACTTATTTTTGTATTAAACTTATTATACGGATTTTGTTATGTCAGAATAGGATCTGCTGCCTATTCTGTCTATTTGGGGATGAGAATAGATAGCTTTCGTTTCTGCTCTTTAATCTAGAATATGAAGTAGATTAAGTGAAAAATTGCTGTGTTTGCTTTCTTCAAAGTCTCAAACCATTTCTAGATTGCATAACCCTAATCCTTTTGCAATTTTAATTGGCTACAGAACACTCTTTCGTGTAGTGGTGTTGTCAAAAAGAATGTTAATATTTAATATTATCATACGGTTAGCGAAATCAGATCAATATTACATTTTTAAAATACTAAACGGTTTAAATTTTAATGCGTATTCTTAAAGTGTGTGTGCCCAACTCTGTCTTAACTTATCACTCTTGTTTTGCAAGAAATAAGTTACTATAATTTCTTCTTTAATTGGACTTCTTTTAAAGTGGGAGCTACTTTCTCTAGGGGGCTCAAACAGTTTTAAGTAGATCGAAGTACAGTGAAGTCGTTGTTTGCGAAAATAATTATCCGACTACCAGTTTATTCTTTAAAAGAAGAGATAGAAGACAGTGTTGGATACTTTCTGCCTGCTGCCCATAACAAGACCTTGGCTGGTTTGCGCGCTGTTCCTGCCAGTTCATGTCCGCTGTGAGTGCTTATTAAGGTTGTCGTCTGTTGTATTTAGCCCATTATTAGTGAGAATGTTCTCACACTTCTCTGGTGCAGTGTTTGTGTCAGCTCATATCGTGCATCCTTTCTACGTTATTGTACTGATGCGTTTCTATGGTGACCGTTTGCTTCCACCTAACTTTACAGCGTTGACAGCGCATTTCACTTAGGTGGGGAGCCGAATGCTTGCAGTGTTCAACTTAAATACCTGCAGTGTAGTTACTTAGAGAGTACACTGGGGGTTAATAGAATTGAGGATCTTATTAACAAGAAATCTTTTTAACTGAATACTCATGCGTTCTGAGAAAGATATGTTAACATTGAACAATAAAATGGAAAGATTTTTTTTATTGATGTTATGTTTTTAGAGAAATTTTGATGCTGGTTACTAAAATAACGTTTGTTATTATGCAGAGTTTTGGAAAAATATAATTTATTTCGTAAAGAACCAAGACATTATTGTAGGAGTTTTTCAGTATGAAGAACTAATCTGTATATTGACCTCTAGTGACAAGTTTTGTAATTAATATGAGAATAGGTCATATTTGCTACCAACTGGTGTTGGTAGCAAATTTTACCTTGATTGTCCATTCCGTGTACACTGTTTAATACCCAGTCAAGCACTTATAAAATATATACACGTTTACACAAGAATATTATTTAATTTGCCAAATATTTCAGTCTGAATATTACAGACCATCTTCAGTGACTACATAGGAATAGTTTTTAAAAAAAACAAGGTGGAATACGAGCAATTGATCATTCACAAATAGAACGTGCCGCGTGTTGTCATATCGCTAAGTATTAAAAGAGTAAACATTTTTTATCAGAGTCATGATTAAATTAAAGATATTAATTCAGAAATTCATGTAATAATCTTAAATAACATTACACTAATATAGGAAATTTAAAAAAAAAATTAACGTGTTATCCTGATTAAACTTTCCCAAATTTTTGATACAGATATACAGTCATTACGATTCAAGTTAGGACTTTGAAGTAAGGCCTCCACACTTTCTTCAAATAAACGTTCAAATTTATAGCGACATCTGTGTAGGAGGAGAGTCTTGGACCAAAGGATGTTGTGGCTTGTTTCTATTCCGTGCTGAGCTAATCCAGATTTCTCGGGTTTGTTGTGTTGAATGGATGATTGATGTTCTCGAATTCGTTTTTCCATAGAGCGTCCAGTTTGTCCAAAGTAGGAAAGATTACAGTTACACGGAACTTGATACACACCAGGTAGAGACATAGTTGAGCGTTTATCTTTAGAAGAAGGAAAATGGGCGGATAATTTGTTAATAGGTATATAAGTGGCTGTTAAATCACATTTCTCCAGAATTCTTGAAATTGGTTCTGAAATCCCGGAAATGTAAGGAATTGGAACTCGACATATTGAATCTTTGCTGTTTTGTGTTGGGTTGTAAGAATCGAAAAGATCTTGTGTACACTTTTCGGAGAAGCCATTTAGTTTCATGTGATGTTTGATAGTCGAAAGTTCTTCCTGTAATAAATGAGAAGTTGAACAGTTAGTTTTGGCTCGTCGGATTAAACATTTTGTGACTCCTGTTTTTTGAAGGGTGATGATCAGATTCTTTGAGAATATAACCACCTGTGAAAATTAGTGTTCTGTAAACTGTTGTTGTAAGAATACCTGAAGGTGAACGGATGAGGAGGACGTCTAAAAATGATAACTCGTTGTCTTTTTCAATCTCCATGGTAAACTTTGTAAGATGATGTAAGGAATTGATACTGCTTAAAAAGGAAGGTAAGAAGTCTCTGTTATGAGGCCATAAAGCAAAGATGTCGTCTATATATCTAACCCAAAAGAATGGTTGAGGGAATATAGATGAGAACAGGACTTCTTCTAGATGTTCCAAATAAAAGTTGGCTAGAGCAGGAGAGAGTGGACTTCCCATGGCTGTTCCTTCCACTTGGTTGTAAAATTTGTTTTGACATAAGAAATGTGGAGGCCTTACTTCAACGTCCTAACTTGAATCGTTTTGATACTGTATATCTGTATCAAAAATTTGGGAAAGTTTAATCAGGATAACACATTAATTATTTTTTTAAATTTCCTATATTAGTCTAATGTTATTTAAGATTATTACATGAATTTCTGAATTAATATCTTTAATTTAATCATGACTCTGATAAAAAATGTTTACTCTTTTGATACTTAGCGATATGACATCACGCCGCTCATTCTATTTGTGAATGATCAATTGTTCGTATTCCACCTTGTTTTTTTAAAAACTATTCCTATGTAGTCACTGAAGATGGTCTGTAATATTCAGACTGAAATATTTGGCAAATTAAATAATATTCTTGTGTAAACGCGTATATATTTTATAATCCTAATGTCATAAATATCTTTAAAGAGTCAAGCACTTATTGAAGGGTTTTTATAGCCCAACCTTTTCGCAACAGATGAAACTCATACTTGCTACTCAGTAACATAAGTCTAATTACTTTATAACCAATATGCATATAAAAAGTCACTGAAAAATTTTTTTCATACCTGAAAGTTTAATAATCTGCGATACTTGTGGATCTACGAGCTATCGTAACCATAATTTAGGATAAGATGGTTATTCTTATGATTCTGAGTATATTTTGTGCGTACAATATTCTACAGACCCGTTTCGCTTTTTAGCGGAATGAAAAACCCAAGTTTTAGGGAGAAAAACCCTTCCATTTTCATACAAGACGGGTTAACTCACCGTCACCTTAAAGGCTCATTTATAATGCTGGAAATCAGAAGTGGATTTATTTCTTGAGCATGCGCAATGAATCTGAGGAAGAGAATTGTAAGTAGATCATTTGCCATTCTTCTGATTTGCATTCTTTATTGTTGGAATGGTCCGTCTTTTCCATGTCAGTGGACAATTTCAAAGATTGTCTTGTGCGCTACTAAGGAACGCTGCAGTAGCACAAAACTCAGCGCATGGCAACTATTGCAGAGACGAACTACCACGAATTCAAAATATATGTTTATATATATTCCGTATGTATAATAGTTCTCCCCTTGATCTCCATTACATAAATTAGTGAGTACATTTTATGAGTCATATGCACAAAGACTTGGAAATGAGGTTTCTTATTTATATTAGGTATTGTAAGAGGTAATCGGGGAGTGAGGCAAGTCCACGTCCACGTCGTGCTCCCTGGGACCTTCCGTAGGGTACATTCCATACAAGGATGTAACAGCCCTCTGTGAAGAACAACGGGCAAATCATTGGAAGAGGATTCGTATCCCAACAGTGAAATGTGCGGAAGAATCTTCAGAGGAGCAGACCTCTATAAACAACCCGGGCTCAGCTGGCTCCGGCTGTTAGTACCCGGTTAGGGCACCTACCTAGGGTTACAAGGACAAATAAAGGATTCAATCCTCTGATAAAGGGAAGCAGCTTTGTCAGTACTGACACAAGGTTGAAGTCTCATGATGACGGTAAAGCTTGTGATTAGAAAATTGCAGATGGCAATACAGTTTATTGTGTACGTCTGTAATACTGCAGAGCAGAAAGCAAATGGAGAAACTACTGCTCTATTCTCTCTCCAGACTAACCACCATGGCGAGCAAATCTACACAAATGGCCCCGAGTTACCGGCGTCCCTTAAATGGGATAGGGGTGCGAAGAATCCCAGCGCTCAACATGGTGTGCTCAGTAAAACTAGGAACCTTGAATGTCAGAACCTTGTATGAAGCAGGTAAGCTAAGAAATGCTATCCAAGAAATGAAAAGACTTGAAACTGGAATTTTAGGAATGAGTGAAGTTAGGTGGCCAGGATCAGGCAAAACTCAAGTCAATGACATGACAATGTATCACTCTGGAAGTTGTGAAAACAACCATCAAAACGGAGTTGGAATAATAATAATAAACAAAGATATCAATATGTCACTGTTGAGCTTCATCCCCTACTCAGATAGGATGATGTTATTAAAACTGAAAGGACAACCACTAGATGTTAATCTTATACAGGTCTATGCCCCTACTGCTGACAAGAGTGATACCGAGATTGAAGAATTTTATGATCAATTAAAAGAACTAATGAAAAACACAAAAAAGCATGATATTAACATAGTAATGGGTGATTTCAATGCTAAAGTTGGGAAAGGCAGAAGTGAAAATGTAGTTGGCGAACATGGACTGGGCACAAGAAATGAGAGAGGTGACCGTCTTTTTCAATTCTGCCAAGAAGAGGAGCTAATAATCACAAACACATGGTTTAAGCTACCACCTCGAAGATTGTATACTTGGCGATCACCACAGGATAATAATGGGAATATAGTCAGAAACCAAATTGATTACTTGCTAATTAATCAACGATTTCGAAGTTCTATAAAGAGTACAAAAACCTACCCTAGTGCAGATATTGCTTCTGATCATAACCTACTGGCGCAGAGTTACAACTTAGACTGAAAGCTATATTTAAGAAACATCAACAAAAAAGGTTTGATTTGGGAAAATTAAAAAACACAGAGATAAGAAGCAAATTGAGTCAAGATCTGAATCAAGAGCTAGCACTGATCAAGAATGATGACATTATGAGGGTTGATGAATCGTGGGACAAATTGAAATCTGTCTTCATAAAGAAATGTACCAATACCTTATGTCCTAATAGAGCAGTAAAAAAGAAAGATCGGATGACTGATGAAATTCTTTCTCTCATGGATCAACGCAGATCATATAAAAATCATAATCCAACAAAATATACAGAGGTTCAGAAAATTATTAAACACAAGATCAAAGAAGCAAAAGAAATCTGGCTGAATGAAAAATGTAAAGAAATAGAAATTCTAGAAGAAAAGCATGACAATTTTAATCTACACAAAAAAATGAAAGAGACCTCAGGTATATGTAAGAAAAAACAATATCTGTATCCTTCGAAACAAAAAGGGAGAAATTATATCCAAAAAGGATGACAAAATACAAGAATGGGTGAAATATATAGAATAACTCTTTACTGATAACAGTCAGAATCCAGAAAATACTTATGAACATATGGAAGGTCCATTGCATTCTAAGATCAGAGGTAGAATGTGCACTAAACTCAGCTAAAAATGGTAAAGCCCTAGGACCAGATGGAATATCAGTAGAAATAGTAAAGTTATTAGAAGGTGACAACATTAACATATTAGTAAAGCTATTTAATAAGATCTACGATACAGGCATAATCCCTCAAGACTGTTACAGTCGACCTTCATCATGCTACCTAAAAAGTAAATGCGAAAATTTGTAATGACTATAGAATGATCAGCCTAATGAGTCACGCTCTCAAAATGTTTCTGAAAATAATTCAAAAAAGAATATACAGAAAATGTGAAGACACCATCAGTGATACCCAATTCGGCTTTAGAAACGGCTTGGGAACAAGAAAGGCCCTTTTCTGTTCTCAGATCTTATTTCAAAAATGTATTGACCAAAACAAGGTAATATTCATTTGCTTCATCGACTTCGAGAAAGCATTTGACAAAGTCCAACATGCTAAAATGATTGTACTATTAAAAAGAACTGGATTAGATGATAAAGACATCAGGATCATTGAAAACTTATATTTGAACCAAAAGGCATCTGTTCAAGTTGATGGCATTATTACAGACTCCATTAACATCAAACGAGGAGTAAGGCAAGGATGTGTGCCTGTCACCTCTTCTTTTTAACATCTACTCAGAAGCCATATATCAAAAAATCTTGGAAGAAAGAAAGGAAGGGATTGGTGGAAATAGTGAAATCATCAGTAACATCCGATATGCCGATGATACAGCTCTTCTGGCTGACAATATGCAGGATCTTCAAAATCTTTTGGAACTAATAAAGGAAGAGAGTGAAAAAATGGGATTAAACATAAATATCACCAAAACTAAATTCATGGTCATAAGTAAGAAACCAATTCTTAATTTAGCACTTTCTTTAAATAGGAAACAAATAGAAAGAGTGGCAAAGTTTAAATATCTCGGATGCTGGTTAAATGAAGATTGCAATCCAGAAATGGAAATAAAAGTTAGAATTGAAATGACAAGAAAAAAGTTTCTCTTGATAAAATCAAAACTGTGTAACCGCAATTTAAATTTAGAACTTAGAGTACGCATGGTTAAATGCTATGTATGGGCTGTACTGATGTACGGTGCAGAAACTTGGACCTTGAAGGCAACATCAATGAAAAGACTTGAAGCCTTTGAGATGTGGTTATACAGACGAATGTTAAAAATCCCATGGACAGCAAAAACGTCCAATCAGGAAGTACTGGAACAAATGGGGAAATCACGTGAACTTTTAGATACCATAAAAAGAAGGAAAACTGCATATCTTGGTCACCTACTTCGTAATGAAAAATATAAGATACTTCAATTGATTATAAAAGGGAAGATAAATGGAAGAAGAGGACAATGAAGACGAAGAAAATCTTGGCTGGCAGACATCAGACAGTGGACTGGTATGAACTCTGAGAGACTGCTCAGAGTAGCTGAGAATCGCTCAAAATTTGCCAAGGTGGTCGCCGACCTCCGATAGGAGATGGCACTCAAAGAAGAAGAAGAGGTAATCACCGTATAGAACTGTGTATATGAAGTGCACGTAAGAAAGATATTGCAGTATTCACAGAAATAATCATAAAGAAAGCATTTGTTAAATTATTGATAAGTAATTTGATGTAAATTACTTTGAAATTTACATGAAAACAAACAACAAAACAAACAAATAAGCAGAAAAGTGTAAAATCCGATTCCAGTACGAGTCAAAATGTGTTTTCGTAACAGAAAACTTTTTCTAAAAGACCAGATCCACAAATTTATATAATTAGCTGATTTTTTGAATTTTTTTTTGAAGTTTATAAAGAAGTAGGATCATTAAAAATGCATTACCTGCCTTGCCAGTTAGATTTTTTCCCGTCACATCTTAGTAAATGTTAGCAACGAACAGTATCGCTAAGATTTTATAGCATGAAAGACGGCTCAGGTACTGAAGATTGAATCCCACTATTGCTTGTACACTCCTGTGGAACACTTTTGTAAAAAAAAGATGATGTATTTAAGTAAAAAGAAAGTTGCTTTGTTTTAATCATTGTTCGTTTGTTTTTTAACTTAAGTGAAAAATTGTCGTACATAAAAGGTAAACAAACAGGGTTTAATCAAAAACTTAATCAGTATAACCATACTGAATAAATATTAGGGTAATAAAGCTCGGTATATTTATAATGTGTGTATTAGTTGCGAAAATAAGTTTCATATATATAAATTTAAACCTTAAAATAAATTTAAACCTTAAATGGTTTAAATCTATAGACTTTAAAAAGAGGTATGAAATGAATACTCAACCGTTTGTTCATTATTCAAAAATTCTTTCGATCAAAGGAAAATAAAGAAATAAGTAGATGATTTAAAGAACAGAGGAGAACTAGCCATCAACATAAAGTAGTAATATTCAGATAATCATGAAAAAGTCCAAAGATATACTTCTTAAAGGGATTGTACTTGGTTTTCCACAAAGATAACTTACTCTTGAACAGATTCTCTCTTTCTCTCTCTTTCTCTCTCTCGGCATACTGAGTTAAATCTTGTCTATTCTCTAAGAGAGGAAGTAAGAACTTTAGGCGAGTGTGTGCTGGTTGTGATAATTTACTTCGCTATTTGTCTTCTAAATTAAAATAAAAGTATAATATTGTATCTAATTGTAATTGCTCTGGAACATATTTAAGCAACTAACCTTATAAAAGACCTTATATATGTTACATGGTCTCTTTCTATGCCACCGGAGCAGTTGGCTGACATTAAACACTTTACAATAACTATTGATTTATTGATGACTATTAATGATTATTATACTCCCACTTGTGAGAGGTTTCGGAACGTATAGCACATTAGTAAACGTGTTAATAAAGGAATCTGTTAATCATTTATGAACAGTTCGAGATTGTAGAGTGGAAGGCTGCCAGAGAGAGAGAGAGAGAGAGAGAGAGAGAGAGAATGGGAATGGGAAGCCATTGACGTTAGGTTAGAATTTGAAGTGTAAATGAATGTTGAATAGCTGTTGTTTGTGTTATTAAAAGCTTAATGGAAAAGTTTGATGGACAGTGTGAATGTGGAATATTTCAATGGGACAATCCCCGGAGTGCTTGCAGGAAAGGCATAGAGAAGAATCACACCTGTGTGTGAGACACTGGCATATCAAAATCCTGAGAGATGTTTTTGGTGTGCCACTCTAAATGTGAGAACAGTATTCTACAGCTGGGTACATTTGAACTGTTATGGAGTTATTAGCTGAATAGATGAAAGTATCGTGTCTTGAGTGGGAAAGGACATCGAGGTTTGTGCAGGGTCAGGAAACTACGGAAGTGATGTATTTATACGAGGAAAGACTTGACTGACCAAGAAAAGAGATGTAGTCTTGTCTAGAGATCTGAGTTTTCTCGAAGGCAAGGAAAGATATTTTTTAAGAAAAAAAAAGACAGAAAGGTGTTTGGTAGTACGGAAAGTAACTGATTTGTCTTCGTCTCATTAAAGAATTGTATAGAGATCAGCATTTAAGGCATTGATTGTAGAGTATCGTGAACGTTGGTCGAGCTTTGCAAGATTTACCATAAGAGTAGTAGGAGCAGAGGTAGACTACCATCGACAAAGCTCTGCAGAGTGTATTGAGTTCAGCGAGAGATGGTGATTTATGTAGAAAGTCGTTTATAGGATAATCCGATATTGGTTAGTAAATTAGAAGAAAGTAAGTCATCTGCCATGACACGCATTGAACGACTAAAGAGAAAGATGACTATCCACTTGAAGAGTGGAAAACAAACCATACGACGCAATTTGCTGAGCAGCTTCCTGTAGTAAATCCCTGAATTAAGTTAAAGTTGGATAAAGGATTATTAGTAAAATATTGAGATGATAAGCGACACATGCCTTTCTGGGAATAACGTGATCAGATATTTAGTTTAAAGAATTTAGTTGATAAATCCTATACATACCTTTTATTCTAATGGAAATGGCTCAAAGAAATAAACAGGCGTTTTGTATAAATTCAACATTTGTAAATTCTATAAAGAAACCAGTTTTACCAATGCCTGAACATCGGTAAAAAAGTGCTGTATAATAAAAAAAAATGTCCGGATAAAATAACGTCGTTACATGGAGCATTTTTATATCATCGCTGGTCTCCAACGTACAGGAAATAGATAAGTAACCATTCACTTTCCTTTTTTACAAATTTATTCGGTTTAGGAGTCGCAGAAAATTTTAAAATGATTCCGTGAGTTTTTTTTTTTTTTTTTTTTAATTTAGATAAGGCGAAAAAAAAATGAGCACGCGATAAATGAAAAGCACTTCAGGTGTGGACAGAATATCGCCGTTTGTACCACATACCGAGCAAGGAGAAAGGCGATTTTGTTTTCTTAAGTTGGTTAATGTCGTTTATCAGACACGGGTCATTAAACTGAACTCGCCGAGAAGCAGTCAGTGTAGCTACTGGCCAAAGAGAGATGGTAGGTGTCGTCTGAGCACATATATTTGTTATAGGTAGGGGAAAAAAAATATATCGGCCGACAACATAATTAAAACACCGACCTAATGATGCATTAGTTTTATTGGAGCGGCACACGCAACACCTTATTTGGAAATCAAGGAGATCATCGGCACAGAGAAAGTACTCGCAAAGAAAAAAACAGTGTGGGGACACTCGAGGGAGTTGTGAACAGATGCGTTCGTTCGTTGATTGGACAGGCGAACGTCTTGAAATGCAATGAATGCTGTGAGGTCGCATTATTACTAAGTCCTTCCGAAACTTTCAGTACCTGTTCACCCCTTTTAAAATTTTAGCAGCATTGGCTTATCCCCCTTTGCAAAGGCAATTTCTGAGAAACTTTAATAATATTGCATTCGAATCCGAATAAGTGTAAAGGTATTTTTTTTTTTTTACAATTTAATATTCATACAGCATCATCGTCATAACGCTAATGACGGATATAGACCATAATGATCTGTTCCAGTCATGTTTTTTGCGTTTATCTGCGATAATACACGGACAGAAATATAAAAGTATAAAAAAAAATAATCAAAAAAAAAAAAAAAAAAGAATGCCTCGTATTCCCTAAAGACCTTTCCGTACTCCTGAAAGTACGCATACCATAATTTGGGACATATATGATTTTTATTTAAAAATTCATAAATGGTACGTTATTGCCGCGATTTTTTGCGCAGGAGAGGGCGCTGGTGCGTAATGGCGGTTGCCAAGTGTTTATATATGTGATCAGTGATTTAAATAGTTGTTATGATTTTCTAAAGAAAAGTTTATTTTGTAAAATATTTGCTACTGATGCTGGTAGATCGATTTGATCTACGGGATATTTATATATAGAGGTAAGTGTTCTTCATTCTGTGAAACATTTACTACCTTTGCTGGTAGATCGACTTGATCTACGGGATATTTACATTGGGCTCTAGGTCCCACTTCTCAAACTTTATTTTAATAGAGTTGTTGCCTTCTGTTAATCATGACAAAACCTCTCAATGAAGGCATATTTGAAGAAGTTTACAAAGAATTCCTAAGATTAGGAAAACTTTTGAGCGACAACTGGCCAGGGAAAGTAAAGCTCATAGATACATTCCCCCCTACAGCAGTCACAGAAGATAGGATGGATGATTCTAATGAAGGAAGTATGTTGACTGAACCAGAATCAAGTCACTCCACGAATACAGAGAATGCTGCATCTCAGGATAATACTCCGCAGTTTGTGAAAACCAACACAGAATTTCAAACAGTCAAAAAGAAAAGGAAAATCTCCTCTACTGCAGATACACCCAAAACAGTGGAGATAGAACCAGATAATGTAATTAAAGAAAGGGTACCCCCAGTCGTCCTAAGGGCCAAGGAGCACTGGACGTCCGTTGCATCCACACAGAAATCTTCAGATATCACCTTCATTAAAGCCACAAACACAGAAGAAGGGATTCGCATACAACCTAAAACATCATCAGATTACAGAAAAATGACCAAATTTCTAGACGACAACAACTTGCCATATCACACTTTTGCACTCAACAGTGAAAAAAATTTAAAAGTAGTGTTAAGGGGAGTAACTGAAACATTACAAATAGAAGACCTCACTGCAGACCTCCAACTTAAGGGATTTAGCCCAATTAAAGTCAGCCGAATGCGGAGGGCTGATAAAACACCCTATCCTCTAATTCTAGTGGAAATAATCAAAGACCAAAATCATATATACAATCTCCAAACCATCTGTGATCTAGTCATAAAAGTTGAGGCATTGAAACACAAATCAACTACAACCCAGTGCCATAGATGCCAGAAGATTGGGCATGCCCAACGATGCTGCAAGGCTGAATTTCGTTGCGTTAAATGTGGTGGCAAACATGCATCAAATGAATGCCATAAACCTCGTACACTTCCAGCAAAGTGTGCAAACTGCGGAGGACCACACCCTGCAAACTATAGGGGCTGTATAGCATTTCCTTAAAACCAAAAATTACAACTCAAAACCAGTAAACCTCTTCAAGAACAAGCGTCTTCCCATCAAACCATAGTCTCCACAACGGATGGAAGATCGTATGCTGAAGTTACAAGATCAACCTTCCAAAAAGACCCAAAACCAAAGCAGTCACAGCAAACCAACAAACCTATCCTACTGAACATAACAAGCCACTTAGGTGAAATGCTTGCTGAACTCCAACAAACCAACCCAACTCAAGAAGCCAAAGATATCATCTTAAGGCATACACAATCACTCTTTATGGAAATGCTTAATGGATAAATCTAAAAGAAAACCGAAATCATTACAAATTGTTTCATGGAATGCAAATGGTTTATCTATCAAATTACAGGAGCTGCAGGAGTTTGCAGCAGAAACTCAAGCAGACATCATCCTCATAAATGAAACACATCTTCGTCCAAGTGACAAAATCAGAATCAATAGTTATAGCACTTACCGAACAGACAGATGCTTTGCTAGAGGTGGAGGCACTGCCATCTTTGTGAAAAGTAACATAAAACATAATTCAATAGCAGAACCCCAAACAGAACACATGGAAACTACAGGAATAGAAATACATATGGAAAATACAAGCAGCATTACGATATATGCAGCCTACAACCCCCCAAATAAAAAACTCCTTGAATCTGACTTAGAGGTGATACTAAATACAGGCAGAGCAGTGATTATAGCCGGAGATCTTAATGCCAAACACTCAGTCTGGAATAGCAGAAACTCAAATATTAATGGAAGAATACTCAACTCTTACACCACTTCAAGAAATATAACAGTAATAGGACCCACTGAACCCACACATTATGGAGCTACCGGTCGTCCTGATGTACTAGATATAGCTATATTAAAAAACATAGCGCACAGCTATCAGATACAAGCAATCAACGACTTAAGTTCTGATCATAACCCCATCATATTACAACTAGGCACCATACAAGATATAACAGAAAACACCACCGCATTTATAAATTGGAAACAACTTCCCTCAGCCTTCCAGGAAAACCTTGGTCCAATACCGCATATAACATCTGCTGAAGATGTAGAAAAAGCAGTGAAGACTCTTGAAAAACAACTGCTGACAGTTATAACGCAGGTAACAAATATAACCAAATGTACACCATCAAATAAACTTCCACAGGATATAAAACGTCTTATCCAAGAGAAAAACAGATTAAGAAGACAATATCAGAGAACAATGGACCCAGCGGATAAACAAGCAGTCAATAGAGCAACAAACCAGGTTCGATATGCCCTAAAGGACCACCGTAACCAACTCTGGAATAACAAAATTCTCCAATTAAACACAGAGGATCAATCAATATGGAAAATGATGAAATCACTCCGTTCAAAGCGTTTTACATTTCCTCCAATCCAAGGTGAATCTAATGTTGTCTACAACGACGAGGAAAAAGCTGAAGCATTTGCTGACAGTTTAGAAAAACAATGCAGCCCCAATTATATCAATACAGATATAAATTTCATAAGTAAAATTCACACCCAAGTGCGTAAAATAACTCAAAATGCCTCATTCCAATCCAATAACAAATCCGTATCACCAACAGAAGTATATGAGATTTTAAGAAAACTAAATAACAAAAAGGCTCCAGGTCCAGATGGAATAACAAATAAGGTACTCAAGTTACTGTACACATAAGGTACTTAGGTGAAATGCTTGCTGAACTCCAACAAACCAACCCAACTCAAGAAGCCAAAGATATCATCTTAAGGCATACACAATCACTCTTTATGGAAATTCTTAATGGATAAATCTAAAAGAAAACCGAAATCATTACAAATTGTTTCATGGAATGCAAATGGTTTATCTATCAAATTACAGGAGCTGCAGGAGTTTGCAGCAGAAACTCAAGCAGACATCATCCTCATAAATGAAACACATCTTCGTCCAAGTGACAAAATCAGAATCAATAGTTATAGCACTTACCGAACAGACAGATGCTTTGCTAGAGGTGGAGGCACTGCCATCTTTGTGAAAAGTAACATAAAACATAATTCAATAGCAGAACCCCAAACAGAACACATGGAAACTACAGGAATAGAAATACATATGGAAAATACAAGCAGCATTACGATATATGCAGCCTACAACCCCCCAAATAAAAAACTCCTTGAATCTGACTTAGAGGTGATACTAAATACAGGCAGAGCAGTGATTATAGCCGGAGATCTTAATGCCAAACACTCAGTCTGGAATAGCAGAAACTCAAATATTAATGGAAGAATACTCAACTCTTACACCACTTCAAGAAATATAACAGTAATAGGACCCACTGAACCCACACATTATGGAGCTACCGGTCGTCCTGATGTACTAGATATAGCTATATTAAAAAACATAGCGCACAGCTATCAGATACAAGCAATCAACGACTTAAGTTCTGATCATAACCCCATCATATTACAACTAGGCACCATACAAGATATAACAGAAAACACCACCGCATTTATAAATTGGAAACAACTTCCCTCAGCCTTCCAGGAAAACCTTGGTCCAATACCGCATATAACATCTGCTGAAGATGTAGAAAAAGCAGTGAAGACTCTTGAAAAACAACTGCTGACAGTTATAACGCAGGTAACAAATATAACCAAATGTACACCATCAAATAAACTTCCACAGGATATAAAACGTCTTATCCAAGAGAAAAACAGATTAAGAAGACAATATCAGAGAACAATGGACCCAGCGGATAAACAAGCAGTCAATAGAGCAACAAACCAGGTTCGATATGCCCTAAAGGACCACCGTAACCAACTCTGGAATAACAAAATTCTCCAATTAAACACAGAGGATCAATCAATATGGAAAATGATGAAATCACTCCGTTCAAAGCGTTTTACATTTCCTCCAATCCAAGGTGAATCTAATGTTGTCTACAACGACGAGGAAAAAGCTGAAGCATTTGCTGACAGTTTAGAAAATCAATGCAGCCCCAATTATATCAATACAGATATAAATTTCATAAGTAAAATTCACACCCAAGTGCGTAAAATAACTCAAAATGCCTCATTCCAATCCAATAACAAATCCGTATCACCAACAGAAGTATATGAGATTTTAAGAAAACTAAATAACAAAAAGGCTCCAGGTCCAGATGGAATAACAAATAAGGTACTCAAGTTACTTCCTCGCAAAGGGGTTATGCATCTAGTAGCCATCATTAATGCCATCTTCCGGCTAAATTATTTCCCACAACGATGGAAAATTGCCGACGTTTTCCTAATTCCCAAACCTGGGAAAAATACACAGTTCCCTGTAAATTACAGACCAATCAGCCTTCTTTCATGCATAGGTAAGATAGCCGAACGTGCTATTCTCACACGGCTTCAAGAGGCAACAGATATCAACCATATAATTCAAGATGAACAATTCGGCTTTAGGAAATATCACTCCACAACGCTACAAATTTATAGAGTTATCGAACATATAACCCAAGGGTATGAATGGCACCAACACACTGGCGCAGTTTTTCTAGACATCACTCAAGCATTTGATAGAGTATGGCATCATGGACTAATTTTTAAACTACACGAAGTTGGTATTCCATTGCCACTAGTGCTACTTATCAAATCATATCTACACAACAGAAAATTTAAAATAAAACTCAACGGTATCAGATCCACGGAGAGGAGAATCACGGCCGGAGTGCCTCAAGGCTCTCTACTATCTCCCCTACTCTTCTCCATATACATGGCAGATCTCCCCAAACTGTCTCCAGCTATCACCGCTCTGTATGCCGACGATACAATCATTATAGCCAGATCTCTCCGTCCACACCTGGCCACAATCAAGCTGCAGAGAGCAGTCAATGAATTGGAGGATTGGTATACCAAGTGGCGTATCGCAATTAATCCAAACAAAAGCTCTGCAGTACTTTTCACCAGACGTAAGGCAGAACCGAATACAAGCATACAAATGTTTGGTAAAATCATCCCTTGGCGCAATTCTACCAAATATCTGGGAATTCATCTTGATAGACGTCTAAACTTCAAGTCACATATGGATAGTGTTACCACTAAGGCAAGTCAGACTATAGCACAGCTATATCCACTTTTGAACAGGAACAGCTTCCTAAGCATAAGCAACAAAATCTTACTTTTCAAATCGGTAATCAGACCGCAACTAACTTATGCCTCTCCAACCTGGGGTCACACGACTAAAAGCAACATCAACAGACTTCAGATAATACAGAATAAATGCCTAAGAATGGCATTTAATGCCCCATGGTTCATCAGAAACATCCAGTTACATCAAGAAGCCAATCTTCCAGATATTAAGACCTACATGACAAACATTGCAGAGAAATTCTTCACAATCACGGATAATCACCCAAATCAGTTAGTTCGACAGGCAGCGGACTACAAGCCCTCAGATCGTTTCAAACATAAAAAACCGAAATCCTCCATCGCAAGAGAAAGCTGATACAGCCTCAATGCTCACAATGAGCGGGTAAATTACCCACAATAATCTCATCACCCGCAATATAAAATCCAGATGAAGGGATAAAGAGTCAAGGACTCAGTCCATCAACCAATTAAGTTCAAGTTCAAGTTCACGTTATTGCCGCGGGATTAGGGGGCTACAGGTGGAATCAATCGACCGTGAGATGCGGTGATTGATTCATTCAATCCAATACCCTTGGAGGGTAATGGATGGCAATGCTATAGCCAATGAAGTTCTAACTGAGGCTTGGCTATTGCTGTTACCCTCCTGCCATGATCAGAGCTTTAATAGCTCAATAACACCTTATCCCTACACTGTCCTTCACAGATAACGGGGAAGATGAAAAGCATTCTTGCTTCTCCCCTTTAAGCCAGTCCTTATAAGGATAAGGACGTTATTGCCGCTCCGGAAAGAGCTTAAATCTATTATCCCATCCAAAATTACACGAAGTTGCATAATCCGCTTACTGTTTTTCCGCTATCAAAAATGGAAATGTCTCAAACCAGATCAGAATACTAAGAAGCAGAATGTCGGAATCACACCGGGAAATGAATAAAAAATCATCTAGAACTTAAGAAATACGTGAATTTTTTTACACGGATAAAACCAGGTCTCGGGGGAAAAAAACTTTCTAACAAAAATCACATCGATTTTTGTTGTGCCCCAAAGAAGAAGGGGAAAAAAAAAACACTCGAAATTTTACAAAAATCTTTCCTAATTAAAATTCATTTTTTGTTATTATTTATGTTGTTGTCGTGTCTTCTATTTGTATGCTACTTATGAATTGGCGGTCACATCAGGTGGATTCATCCTACAGCTCTCGGAAATCACGGCCGCCGTGAACACAAGGCGAAGGAAGTAGTACCCAGCCGGACTGACCACTAAAAATATTTCTATCCGTTCAACTCGGCTTCCACCAAGATTAAATCCTGAGTGCGCCACTGTACTCTTGATTTGAAGCCTTCAAAATCATCGGTAGCCATGAACTTAATTGTCGGTGATGACTTAAAGTGGAAACCAGTTGCCTGCCTATCGATTTTCCTTTAGTTCCATAGGCATAAAGCAGTTCGTTTCACCTATTCGCTCTTATGAATAAAAGACATTAGAAGATTTATTCATTTAACTCTAAAATGCAAAGTTTCTTACTCAAGTTAATGAGGAGAGGTAGACAAGTTAATCAAATAATAAAATTAGAAAAAATAAGAAAAAAAAACTTTAGTAACCTGGAATTATGAAGCAGAGAAAGTTTAGCTGCATGTAAATTATTATTTGGAAATTATTTTACCTACTTTTTCGTATTTTGTACATTTGACAAATAATTGCGAAATTGTGGTAGACACGCTGCAGTTTCTGTTAGCTGATTCATTGTTCGGGTTTAAATCTTAGCGACAGTTCCTGCGAATTCCGGGATACAATTAAAGTAATTGCAGTTCCCCTTCATTCTGCCCTCTTGCTGATTGCTTTGATGTACGTAAGTGTTCGTAGGGGTTTATCTCACGAGGACACACACACACACACACACACACACACGTTTTCTTTCCCACTACTTAATGTACGTAATGGAAAATCTGCTTCTGTGAGCGATGCGCGCGGTGTGTGTTTACGTGGAGAGCCACATCTGCCTTGTATTTGGATGATTTATCTGACTAAGTTAGTTTTCTTATTGAATGATAAAGTAGATTACAGTATCATTAATGTCATTCGATGCAGAACAGAAACATATGGAAGTCAGTTGGGGAATTTAAAAGGTGCACCAAATAAATAGCAGCAAACAGAACGTCTTAAGACAGTAATCAGAAAGACAAAATAATTCAGGAATCTAAAACTTAGGAAAATGCATATACACAATAAAGTAATTAACGTTTACAGAGAAAGAGAGATTTTAACTGTTGAATTCGGTTTTTATTTTCTTCTTTATATGAAATGAACTACGGCTTTCTGACGAAATCGTACTGATAAAGTATTTGCTTCACTGAAAGAGTCGAGAAGACAGGGCGACATTATGGCTTTGGTTAAAAAGCACCAACTCCGACCCTATGGAATGAGGAATTTTTATAATGAATTTTTATAATGAATTTTTTTAATTGAAAAGCAGTCAGCGGTACTCATACTAGTGGTAGTATTTTTCCTTCAGGAGTTTTTCGAGACACGTGTTGACAGTGTGATCTGAACGACTACTTGCAAACATCCATATCCAGAGAGGAAATGGAACACCCCCCCCCCCAGTACTCATGCGGTGAGTTGCAATGTCTTATCTAAAGACATTGCAACTTTCATCATTTCATCAAAGAGGCATTCATCCATTTCACTCCCTTAATTTGTGCGCCAAGAGGGAGCAATCAAGCGTCCACTAAGGGCTCTTTCTACGCTAGTTTGAAGAAAACTGTAATGTGTCATTCATCGCTGTTTACTTCTGTTATTCAGGAAATGGTGTATCACACACACACCCAAGCGGTAACATCATGAATACCTACTGTGGCTTAACTAAAGATGTAGTGGGGGGAGGGGGGGGGGCTCCCCTATCGTCAACTCCACTTACTTCTCGATTTATTGACGTACAGACTTTTGGAGGGAGGTAATCTTGATTAGAGAGCTGAAACGTGTATATTATATAATTTATATAATATTGCAATGTCGTATACAGTGTATAATGCACATTGCAAAAAAAAAAAAATCAGCTAACGCTTTTTTTTCCTTTTTTTTTATTTTTTTTAATTTCAGTATAGGAAGCAGGCGAGGCCATTTTAGCCCAATCTAACTTTTGAAGACTGAGTGTGCAGTTCAATTTCCACTGGTACCCAATCAGAGATAGCTGGCCCAACGCTATCACTAATTAAGCGGCACGCAGTGAAGAGAGACGGCTCAACAACTGCCGCCATCTCGTGGTCCCTAACCCTCACACAATATATTGAATGTCTGAGATAATGTGGGTTCTACGGTCAATTTTCTTGAGTTGACGGGAAGGAAAACCCGAGTTTCCGGGAGAAAAAACCTTTGCCGAGTTCCTATTCCAACCAACAGGGGGCGGGTTCGAATTGCGCTCTTGATATGGATGTTTGTGATTGTCTTTAGGTGAGCGATGAATTTCATCGCAGGGTGCGATACCATCGCTTTGCTTATTGGAGGTCTGAAGTGGCTTAAAAAGTAGCATGTTTGGTCTCTAGAACAGCGTTTCTGGACTACTTAAAAATAAATAAAAATACAAAAAATGAATAAAATAAAGAATAGTGATTAAAAAAATTTCTTAATCCACCCACTGTACTAATGTATTATAGGCATCTTCTGTTGGATGGAAGTCATATAAAAAAAAAAGATAAGAGCAGTCAAGAGATGTATTTATAAAGAATTTCATACTAAACTTACAAACTATGTTATAGGCTTAAAATTATTATGTATGAAGCCAAATCTTAATAATAGGTTCTAGGTTTGTTTGTTTTTTTGATAAATTTTAATACGATTCATTTTATCTTTCACGGATTGAGTAGAGAGTCAACGTCCCTTCTTTGAATTCGAATTACGCTGACTGAAAAAAATATTTGTCAATTTAAGTTTGAAAAATTAAACCAATATGTGTACAATAGTTTCCAGTTTGAAATCACTACACAAATAAATTTCAGACACGTCCAAGTTGAGTCACAAAATTTTATTTAATATATATAATTAAAAATCTTTAGTTGTAATTTATTTAATCCAAATTGTATTTAATTGATCTTATTTTAATTTCGTATAATTTGTTTGATTATTTTTTATTTCATTTGCTTGGATATTTTTTTAAGAAATATTCCTTGACTTTCGATTAGTTATCAAGGTATTTTTTGCATATTTCTTATAACTTATATCTTCTATAAGTCTTGTTTTATCGACATAGCTGAAAAAATCTCAAAACAGATTTAGGCTTATTTCTCAAAGAGTTATTTGGAGAATAACAAATGAAACATGTTTCAAAGCAATGGACCATTTTAAGAATGCACACCAATTCTCTGTAAGATTAAGTTCTACGTTGAAATATCACACAAACAGTTCGATTTTTCTCTTCCTAAAAATAAGTAGATCTAAAAAAAAAAAAAAAAACACTTTAAAAGCTTAGGGGAAAAAAAGAGATCGATAGTGAACAATAATTTTTAGAATGACATCTTTCTCAGAAAAGAAGACGAAGAAAAAATGAAGTATGGGATGGAGCTGGTAATCTTCTGGCATTGTGCTGTAGACTTATGTTAAATCCAGATGCTGCACTTTGGTAATGCGCAAAAAACGTCAGGGGTAATAGTTCGTAGGAACGCTATACTGGGTTTTCGATGGAAAATCCGATTTCTTACATAAAATCGATTTGTGTATAAAATTCAAGGTGTCCTGTTCAAATCGATGTGTCCACAAGGTACTGACCGTTTAAATCAATGCTGAGATCTCCGAATCAGGTGGGATTCGACCATAAAATTTGATGATCCTTTCGAGCCCTGAAGTGTAAGGGAATGAGTTAATTAGTTTGTTCTAGCAGCCAACCAACCTTCGGATGTGGGTTAAAAAAAACAAACAAAAGAAAAAACAAACAAACTGTAGTTCTTTTCTTTTATAAACAACAAGGCTATTCGATGCATTGTAGATTCACTTTTATCTTCGAAACATCTATCTGTTAACTTTAAACCGAAGTACACGAGGAGAGTGTATTTTCCATTATTTCACTCGCATCACCAAGATAACCCTCCAGTGTTCTCCTACAAAGTCACAAAATAGGACTAGTCCAGTATATCGTTTGGCACAAGGAAAATAAATTCTAGCTGTCACTTTTTCTCCCCAACTCAGCTCACGATTGCCTGTGGGCAAAGAGCTTGTTTTTCAGTAGACTTGTGGATAAACGACATGCTGTTAAAAATGGCATTTATCGCTTGGTGAATCAATCTGTTAAGTGGATTTTCTTTAACGTTTTTTTTCCTCTTATGCCTTCGCAAATATTTCTCAGTAAATATAAGGCGTTCCAATAAAAGTTTAATAGCTGTAAATATTCTTAACTACTTCAGATGAGTTGCTATGAATTGTTGGTCAGTTTTGATTTTTTTTTTTTAAGTTAAGAAACAGCAAAGGATGTGATATTTCATTGTTCTTGAATTGAATCTTCCATGATATATATTTACGTAAAGAAATAGCAAACCAAGAGAATTCACAGCAACAAAACTATTTTCTAGCAAGTTAAAAAGAATTTTGGTTTAGGATGTTTATGACTCTCTTTTCAAATATCGCATCGCATACAACACAACTATTCGATGGATTCATGTCCTGTTTACCATTTCATCCAAAACGTTTGAGGCCTGAATAAAAAATGTATATAGATACTACAGATGGTCAGCGACAGCCAATTTTAGCCAGTTGCTGTTACAATAAACTCAATACATCCAACGGGCATGCGCAGTAAGACTCTTTCCTGAAAACGGAATCCTGGGAGAAAGCTTTCCAACAAATTAAACTAACGTTATTCATAAAAAAATGCACAATTAAAATAATGGGAACGGTTAGCTATTACTGTTGCCAGACATTTCATGGCTATCGTCATGAGTAAGAGGGTTTTATTTATAATTCTATCGAAGCGAGAGTGGAAAGAAAAACTTCTACCAATTAGTTATATTTCACAGAAGAATTCCGATGCCAATTATTGATAAAAACGCAACACAACTTAATTTAAATCTTGCGAAGCCATTTCCTTTAACCAGAACGAGTTACAGGAGGATGGCAGGAGGGGATGGAAAGGGATCTTTGAGAATATTGAACGAATAGCGGGTCACGTGAAAAGCGAGTAACTGGACTGTCAATTAAACGTCGCTATTAAGCCAGGAAACATTAACTGGAATCCAGTCGACTATCATTATTTCCATTAAGCCTTCAACCTCAAGGGATGCCGTCTTTGCGCTCAAAGAATTCACTTAGAAAATTGATTTACGAGAGCGTTCTTTACAAGAAGACAAATCCTTAAGAAGCTGCATGTGTGTGTGTGTGTGTGGTAATTAACTGCTGGTTCTCGGAGTGTGTGTATAAGGAGCAGAAATTTTGTTTGGTTTCGCGTGGTTTACAGTGGAAAAATTAAGATTCAGTGTGCTTGTCTGGGTGACCCCGTAACAGAGAATGCGTTTGTCTGTTCGCAGAAAGAAAGCATAGTTCTCGATAGGGGATTAAAATGCATGTCGGTATTTCGCTTCCGGAGTGAAAGAAGACTTGATGCTTAAGTTAAATCAAACCGCATCAGTGCAAAGAGTTGGGAAGAGAATATTGTGTCATTGCAACAGATAAGGCTAGTGTTAGGTTTCTCTAAATAAAAATATTCTTCAAAACACCGGAATTACTTGATTGCTATTGTTCGGAAACACGGAAAAGTAACTAAGGCGAATATATGATGTCAAAAATGCGTATTTCCGCCACCCACGTTGGCAATATTATGAAAAAAAGATTCGGGAAATGAAAAAAATTTCCGTCTACCTGATGAGACTAGCTAATTCATTTTCATTTGCCTTAAATGTAAATATGCCTTAAGTCAGTAAAGACGTCTGAGGTCTTTTGAAACTCCAAACTTCCTCGCAACACTGATATGATTCCATCCAGTCTTTTGAAACGAAGAATGTGTTATCGAGAGGTAGAAAACAAAGACTAGAAAATCTCACCCAATGCTGATTCAAAAAAATCACAGAAATTGACACAAAAGAAGTTTCATATCTCGCAGACACTTTTTTTTTTTTTTTTGGCTAGATGGGCGAAGCAAGAATGCTTTTCATATTCCCCGTTATCTGTAAAGAAAATGTATGGATAGGATAATATAGGGCTATAAGCTCTGATCATGACAGGTGGGTAACAGCAATAGCCCAGCCTCAGTTAAAACTTCATTAGCTACAGCATTGCCATCCATTACCCTCCCTGGATACACATTTTAGTCTCTTCGTACGACATGCATGGGCTGCAGTGGGATTAATAAGTAAAACCACCTCTAAAAATTAAGACGATCCCCCGGACCACTCCCTACGAGTAGCCGAAAGACCGTCCAACTCAGCGTGGGTTCCACTCAGTGACGGGCTCCCCCACCACAGAGCAGAACCGTTCATATTCCAGGGAAAAGCATCCACTGACAAGGCCCCTCACGGGTCACGACCTCCCCCAGAGACTCAAAATACTCTCTCAGGTAACCCCCCCCCCGAAATCCAAGACCCCCCCTCACCGGGAGCAAACTTCCGGAAGAAACCTGGGAAAGCGAAACTCTCGAAACTCTGCGTCTATTTTAGTCGCCTCTTACGACATGCATGGGTTGCAGTGGAGCTATTCTTATCCCGGCCACCACACGGGGTTCTCAGACACCATTATGTGCGTTAAAATTTATATTAATATATGATTTTTTTGAAATACTGTTTTAGAAAAATCTAAAATAGAGCAAATTAAATTTCGTTATTTATGAGCAACTTTATTAATACTAGTTATCTTTTAAGTTCGAATTTTATTATTATTACTTTTATTATTTCTCCTGTCGCTTTATTATTTATTAATCATTATATGTTGAAGGCTTGTGTTCGTCTAGAAAAGACCCGAGTTCGGTTCTCGTCGTGAAAAGAAAAATCTTTTATTTATTTTTTTTTTTAAATGCTAACTTTCTTAAAAATTAGAAAATTTCGAATTTCGAAACCCTTTTACTAACCTTACAAGATAAATCCTAAGTAATAATAATAATTATTATTATTACCTGGACATCGCTAAGGAGTCCAAGGACTCAACAAGAAAGGGTAATCCACACTGCACACAACCTACCTTCACATATTTTAATCCTCTCTCTCTCTCTCTCTCTCTCTCTCTCTCTCTCTCTACACTCATTGGCATTTATTGCCCACAATAATAGCATTTTGGTCTGTTATCTGCTTGTGTGATCTCCTGCTAATTTGCCTAAATGAAGGGCCAAATTTCCCGGAGGCGGAAAATCCTGATACTTCGTACGAGATTCACTGACCTATCTTCATCGGAAAAATCCCGTACAAAGAGAGTAATCTTACTCCTTTCCTCAGGATGATAATCGACTTCAAATATTTTCCAGTCAAAGAGCACAACGTCTCATCACCCAACTAAAAACTACAATTTTCCTAAAGACTATTCTAAAGACATTAGAATATTTTCTATTTTAATAGTTGGATGTGTATTTCTAGTGGATTAAAAACTGAGATCCTGTTTGTTTATTTATTTTTTTCAAGTTTTATTCTGAGAGGTTCTACGATAATTTCCTAATAGAATATTGTGCATTTGTTTAATAACAACAAAATGTATAAAAAAAACTGTCTGTTGCTGTTAATCTCAATAAATTTTTTACACAATAAAAATTACAAAATAAGTATAATATGCAGCAATGCTAATATTTGTAGAGAGAGAGAGAGAGAGAGAGAGAGAGAACAACATCTTATTTTCTGGTTCCTATTTCCGTGTCACTTTCAACTGGTTAGTTTAAAATGAATACTTGATTATGTGTTTTAAAATTACTTCCAGGAAAACTGGAAATTTTATGATGAGCTAATCAGCCTTAGACAGAGGTGCTGTTCTTTTCTCCAAGAAACTCTGGGCTTCCTCTGATAAAACGCACTGATCTTAGTATACATATTTGTAGAGAGAGAGAGAGAGAGAGAGAGAGATGCATTCATTAATATCTTATTAAATGCCTACTTATGCATTGGATAGATCGATGTTTGAAACTTAACATAAACTCTGATCATTTTCCAAACCATTTTAGCATCTGCTATGCAAAACGGTTTTATAATTTTATAATCAGTTACAACTCAAATCTAATAAAAACTACGCTCTAAACGAATATTTTAAGTTTTTAAGTGGAACCCATAATTTCGATCTTTATTCAGCATCGTATTATAAATGTGTTCAGAATGAGTTCTTTTGTTTCTTTTGTACTCAGACTACTAAAAATGTAATTGGTGAATATGATAACAGGAACTCGTTCTGACTCAAGTTGGCTCCTTTTTATTTAATCATAATCATCAAATTCCTGCTATGTATCCTCGAGAGGGGGAAGGTGGCAGGTACAGGATATTATGTTAGTACTACATGCAAAAGTTACACCATTACTAACGACCAACAATTTTCCTCCCAATCGATCTGTTCTTGTCAAGACTCCAATGTTATCAGATCTTATATTTCTATCTTCTAAGGCACCCTGCCATCCAGATCTTGGTCTTCTTCCTCTGGATCTTTTACCACGAGTGTGTGCTGAAAAGTTCTGATAATGACCATGAAGGAATTAACATGTCTTCTTATATATCCTAAAAGAAAAAGAACAAATTATTACAATTTGATGAAACATGGGGATTGACGCGTTTTAAGTTGCTTTAATATCATTTTTGGTATTAAAGCTATGCAGTATAATAACAGTATGCTGCCATTGATGTTATCTATTAATCCCTTAATCTTTCTCAGAATTCTCATATCTGTGGTCTCGAGTCTTGAATCAACTGTTCTGTTTCTTACATTACGGATCCATTAGTAGAAATTTTTGAACACTGTTCTGTATGCACTGTCCACATCCACTGAGCCTGTGTAGCTCAGTGGATGTGGCGTTTGCACACCATCGCGCTAGGCCGCACGAAGGAAGTCTTGGTTTCGAGTCTAGTCGGCGACTAGAGGAAATTTTTCTAAGCCTTTTTTCGACCGGTTCCCGAGTTAGTCGATCTCTGGCACGGGCAAGCAGGTTTTTCCTCCCGGAAACTCGGGTTTTTCGTCCTGTAAATTCAAGAAAATCGACCGTAGAACCCACATTATTTCAGACATTAAATATATTGTGTTAGGGTTAGAGACCACCAGATGGCGGCACATTTGAGCCGCCATCTCTTCACTGCGTACCGCTTAATTAGTGATAGCCTTGGGCCATCTGTCTCTGATTGGGTACCAGTGGAGATTGAACTGCCCACTCAGTCTCCAAAAAAAAAGTTAGATAGGGCTAAATGGCCTCGCCTACTCCCGTATATACGGGAATAAAAAGGCGTTAGCTGATTTTTTTTTTTTTTTGTTCTGTATGCAACTAGTTCAGTGTTTTCAATAATTTCTGTCTTATTCCATATAAAATTATTCATTTGACTTCCTACTATAACAGCGTTGATAATTCTGTTGTTTATTTCCATATTTAATTTGTCATCTTCACTAAAATTATGCCTAAATAGCTACAATGCTTTACTTGTTCTATAGATTTTCCATTCAGAATGTCTTCATGTCTTCAATGTTTGAATTCAGAATGTATTGATGTCGTCAATTTGTGTGCCTATTTTCATTGTCTTCATGCCATTTTATTGTTGATTTTCATACCAAATGTATCACAACAGTTATTCAATTTAGTTAAGGAATCCTGGAGACTCGTACTGGATTTATTTAGAAGTATAATATCATCTGCGCAAAGTAAAGAGCTGAAGTTAAAATCTCCAATTTGGATATCAGGTTTAATACCATTAATATCACTTTACTCTATGCTGTTGTCTATATAGATGATGAATAACAGTGGAGATAATCTAAGCACTTGTCTCACATCTGGTTTTAACATCAGACTATCTTCCTCTGCCTCCTTCAATTCTGACTGCTGACTTATAACTCAAATATAAACAACTATGCATTGTTTAATGATCCATTTACATCATATAGCTGTAGTGTTATGAACAAACAGTTTTTTTTTTTCAAATCTACAAAACTTAAATACCGATCCTTATTATATTCCCATGACTTTTTCACTATTTGTCTTAAAGTGAAAATCGGAACTGCCTCTTTAACTTCCTAAATAAACATGGAGTTCTGATTTTTCTGTCCTTACAGAAACCTTACCACATGTCTCTCTGGCTGAATCATTCAATGTTCTTCAGGGTTCACCAATGAGTCTGCAAGGTTTTGTTCTTGTTTTCAAACTGTTTCATTTTTTCTTGAATAATGATTGTGTATTTGAGTCTATACTTCACCTCTGAAAGCAACTCGACTTTGATTCAATAGGAATTTTTATCCTTCAGTGAATTTTATATTCACTAAATTCAATATATCATTTTAATCATTAAAATCTTTGCTTAAGTTAATTACTAATATTCATATTGCTAATGTAATAATTTTAATGAAATCATGCACAATCAAAGCCATGAGGTCAGAAATGTATTGATGATGATATTATCAAAAAAAAAATCAACTAAACGCCTTTTATTCCCGAATAGGGAGTAGGCGAGGCCTTTATACCCTATCTAGCTTTTGGAGACTGAGTGGGCAGTTCAATCTCCACCGGTAGCCAATCAGAGAGAGCTGGCCCATGTCTATCACTAATTATAGCAACCACCGATGAAGAGGCTGGCAAACAAGTGCTGCCATCTCTTGGTACCTAACCCTAACAAGATATGTCACTGTCTGAAATAATGTGGGTACTACGGTCGATTTTCTTGAGTTTACGGGACGAAAAACCCGAGTTTCCGGGAGGAAAAACCCGCTTGCCTGTTCCAGAGATCGACTAACTCGGGAACCGGTCGAAGATAAACTTAGAAAAAGTTCCTCCAGTCAGCGACTAGACTAGAACCTAGGTCTAACTTCAAGCAGCCAATCGCAGAGGACGCAAGCGCCACTTCCACTGAGCTACACAGGCTTTGATGATATTATTAATATTATTAATTTAAAATATTCAGTATAATAACTAAATTCCTCTATAACAGTTAGCATAATGTGATGTCATGGAAAAATATTTGCTTCAATAAACGTTTATCTAATTCGGATTATATTAATCCTTACCGACATGTCACTTCTGTTGACACAAAATTCTCCTCTCTGAAATCGTAACCCAGGAGCGTAAAATGGTTGTTTTGTGATAGGACACATTGTTTTCTCGCAATATGAAATTGTAATTATTTGCTGGAAGAAGTTTCTCATCGAGTGAATTTGTTCAATGATTTCATTGTTTGTTATACAAAACGTTATGCGCAGACTTACGTAGCTTTATTATTATCTGGTATTGGTTAATTCCTATTTTTGAATCTAGACCGCGTCTGAATTTTTTGTTAGAATGACATTTAGCGATCTACCAACAGATGCAGTAACTTTGTCGCTAGTAAAAAGTATCTAATTCGATTGACTGATATTTCAGATGAGATACACCTTTGTCGATTGTAATGCCTTCCTCTTTGTTAAGTATCCTTGAGAAGCTTTTCTTCGGTTTTGTAGTCTATCGGATCGCTTCAGATAAAAGTTAATAAATCGCTAACAATGAAGGTATGATATTATGGATGTTTGTGGCAGATGCTCATAGTTTTATACACTTAAAGAAAAGTGAAGAAATAATAGAGACCAGTTCGTAAGAACTGCGCTCCAGAAAATGACTGTTAGGGCAATCATAGACAGAACTGAATATCTCTTGATTGCCCTTTCATCGGTAACACAAGCATTTTTATGAAGGTTTCTGAAGCACTACCCCAAAGGTGAAAGGAGTATTCTAAGATTGGGTTGATCTTGAATTTTTATAAAGTTATCAGTTATATAAGTTAATATAAGCTGAGAAAGTTGGAGATGTGATGTGTTTGTGCCAGGAAAAGTAATGTTGGCTAAGCAGAGCAGGGCTGGAGATCTATCAAAATAAGGGGAAGTGAAATCGAATCTTCCTGATATAAATGGGAAAAAAAGTGTTTTGGTACCATTGCAGTTCACGAGACTATCCTCCGCATTAGCTAGGAAATCAATTTTTGAGATATCGGTTATAGAAGAGTCTAAAACTCAGTCATTGAGCACTACAAGCTTTGTAAAATTGGAAAAGAGGAATGGAGTAGGCTGCCATCAGTACACTGTAGATAGGATATATATCGGTAGTGATTTATGTATAGGAGGAAACGATGGAAGAAAGTACGGTGCTGTAGGAACTCCAGAATTAGTGGAGGAATCTGAAGAGGGAGGTAAACCGTCCACCATATAAAAAACAACCAAAGAGGAAACTAGCAAGCCAATTATAATAAATGGAAGACAGACTATATCATGATAGATGAGTAAGGAGATCTCTGCACCAGATTCGGTCAAATGCCGTGAAAATGTCAAAAACGACCACACTTTTGACAAGTTTTATGTGGCTTGTCTAGAGGCAGTGATGATGACTAGGATATCCGCTGAGAATCGATAGTGGCAGAATCCATACTGGGGGTTAGTAATTAATCGAAGCCTTAGCTGGTAAATAAGTTATTTAAATGTTGTTGATCTCCATTATTTTCGAGAGAAATTGAGGTGAGGACAGTGGTATGATAGACTGAAATCTGAGTTTAGTTCCTTTTTTGTGACAGGCTGAATATAGGCTTTCTTCAGCGTTTTTAAGGTATATTCTAGACCTGTGTGAATGATGTAAAGACGATATGAAACGGATGTTACTTCTGGAACAAAAATCTTACATTTGAGAGATCCTCTTATGAGCGACCTGTTATGTCCAGACTATTCAGGATTTTCTGGTATCCTGTGAAAGACCAGAGGAGGCATGAAGTGAGGTGTAGTGGGAGATGTTTTTGCATTGGTTTTCTACACAAGAATCGCAGAAGAAAATTGATGGAGATTTATCTCATGGCAAGAGAAAGAGAAAAGCGGAAACTTGGAAGGTAGAAGTTGTCTGCAGTAGCCTTGCCAATGTTCGACTGCCGTTTGAGAGGGAGAGAAATTTTCTGCATTTGTTTTTTCAAGTTTGGGTTTGAATTTGTTGATAATGTTTACAGATTTAGCTGGCTGCAATATCACCTGAGGGCGCAACCGAGGTCTTTGAGTTGAGCTGTGAACTAAATCTTGAACAGTGGTCAGGAAGCATCTAGATCCTTTCCAGTAAGAATTAGTAGGTCAAAGCAGAATTGAGATACCAGAAACCGATAAGAACTTGGAATGGAAAAAAAAAAAGAGTTCGTCCGATTGGACACGAGACAGAACAATTTGCTGTTTGTTAGTAAAGGAAACTTGGAAAAGGTTATGCTCTGGATTACCTACAAGAAAGCTGAACAGTTTACAATAGGCCCACAAACACCTTAGCCTTTCTTTCAATTGAATCAGCAATGTTGGGAAAAAGAAGCCAGTTTGAACTGGGAGCATTGAAGCGCCAAGGAAAACGAATTGCATCCACTACCACGAGTAAACAAGAGAAGCAAATAAACTCGACATTGATACGATAATGTTCTTAGGATCTTCAATGGCTTCTTGTATTCATAGCCTGACAGCAAATTTCAAAAACAATAATCTTGAGCAATCTAACTATGGATGCCAGTGGAAGAAGATATAATTTTGTTTTTCTATCTAATCTTCTATTCATTCAATCAGTTAAGTCGCTTTTAACAATCGAACAATTGACTATAAAATTCGTCGCTTTATTCATTGGGGAATTTGTTATCTAATTTGTTTTAAATTAGATTTTCCATGTTTTATTTCATATTAGATAAGTATCAACGTATTTAGAATATTACTTATACTTTCAATGGGCTAATGGTAAAAGTGCCGACGTGTAGGGACGCATCGTTTCTGTTAAAGAGGTACAAAGCTCCTTGCGTTGTAAAAGTCAGCTTTTAAATAGAAAATCATCTTATTTTAGCATGAGCGTATACTGCCGAGTATTTCTCTTACAGAAATCACATTTTCGTAATAAGCTTATATCGGAAACGCCTTATTAATACTTTTGGTAGTGTAAGCACAAAGTCGGTTAAGACCTCACTGCCACAATACTCTTTCCAAATAATTCCTCCTGGGAATTTATTATCAACAAACTGTTGCGCAGTCTCATGAAAGAGGTCGTGCAATAATCGCTCCCTATTTGTTTTGAATTTTTATATTATTTTATAAAGGTTACGTCTAAAGTTTGATGAAAATCAACTAACAAAAGACTTTTCAAGTGGTTACTTGTCAGTTTGGAAAAAGGTATCACATGACTGAAATATAATTGTAAATAAATACACAAAATAGTGTCATCCTTAGTCATAAATAAATATAAATGTATAAACTATATACAATATGAGAAAAGTATGAATACATATTTTTAAATATATATATATATATATATATTTCGCAAGTAATATGAATAATTTTAATATGTTTTTTGTCTCTCTCTCTCTCTCTCTCTCTCTCTCTCTCTCTCTCTCTCTCTCTCTCTCTCTCTCTCTCTCTCTTCAAACGTTCTACAAACTAGAAGGCACAAGTCATGTGAAATGAAAATGTTCTTGTATTGCCCTCGACATTCACGGTTTGTGACTGTAAACTTAATTTTTCAAGCATCCCCTGCAAAAAAAAAAATAAATAAATAAAATAAAATAAAATAATCCAAATACCTAAGGTCCAGAGACCTTGGCGAATATTCAAAATCATTCCTTCTGCAACTGGTCTATATTTCATTCTTTCTATTGGCATATATAAAAAATAGTTTAATGTAAAGAATTTTATTCACTTTACCTTTAAAATACAAAACATGATGTTAAAATTATTCATACTGTTCCCGAAATTGAAATTTTTAAAGTGTGTATACATAATTTTTATACACCCTATATAAATATATTCTTCTCCCATGTGGTTTCTCATACAGTGGCAAATCAACTTGGCACAGACATCAGAAAAGAACTAGATATTTATAACATAAATGAAACGATCAAGGAATATAGAGTGAAATGGATAGAACATCCATTTAGGATGGAAAGCTACCAAAAGAAGTGGACAGATATAGACCAAATGGAGAGAGAGAGAGAGAGAGAGAGAGAGAGAGAGAGAGAGAGAGAGAGAGAGAGAGAGAGAGAAGATGGAAAGACAGTGAAGCTGGAACTGGCAAATGCCTAATCATTGAAGAGAAGAAAAAGAACTTAGCACAGCTGTCAACAACCTCGGAGGAGGTAGAGTTTTTCCTCACGGAAACTCTGCTTTTTCATCCCGCAACACAGGCAAACCGGCTACTAGAATACACGCAATTAACATACCTAATAAACTGGTCTCATATACTAAGTTGCTTCGGCCGTAAATCTAAATAACTGAAATCAAACCATCAGTCCTTATCTCCATAGTTGAATCACCCATAATTTGTATTCACAAGGGTATTTATCTGTGCAGTTGCGAGTTCTCTCTTCAGCCAATCACAGCACCCGACCAAAAATATAAATGGGTATTCACTATAACATATCATAATATAATAGCTGTACATGATAATAATAACTCTGATTGCCAATATTAGGGTTTTAAGTTGTAGTGTTTTTTTTTTCCTCCAATGAATGTGAAAGGATCCCATCTAGATAGTAACATCATTTTTCTTAAATAAAAGATAAATAAAAGACAGTGTAGGGATAAGGTGTTATTGAGCAATTAAAGCTCTGATCATGGCAGGAGAGTAACAGCAATAGCCGAGCCTCAGTTGGAACTTCATTGGCTATAGCATTGCCATCCATTACCCTCCAAAGGTATTGGATTTTGGATTCTCTGTCTCCTCCTCCCTCTAGCCTTATATTAGATTAGAGTGTTATTGAGCTAAATTGAGCTAAAAAGCTCTAATCATGGCTGGGTAACGGCAATAGCCGAGCCTCAGTTAAAACTTCATTGGCTAGCATTGCCATTTGTTAACCTGGAAGTCCTAAAGAGGACTTTTTTCTAAAAGGACAATTTCTTCTCATAAAAATTATATAGATACTATTTAGAATATGAAATGGTGTGTTAGTAATATATTGTTAATGTTACACATTTAATTACAAATGTTGGTTTTCTACTATTAATAAAATTAAAATATTTAAAGTATTTTAGCAAGTCAGTGGATAAATAAACATATTTTATATTTTATGCAAACAAACCCTTCTCATTTCCGAAAGACCTTTTCTTGATTGATTTTCGCCACTGACCACAGCTCAAATTCTACAAATTAAGATTACGAGGTTATCTTTGTTGCTTTTCAAACGAGTAAAATAATTTCTGTCGTTTCATCAGAAGACAATAAAAGCTTTCATAACAAAGGGGAAAGAAAATCACTTTTCAAAAAAAAAAAAAAAGGATCGGAATTCACAAGTGCAACATCAAAATAATTCGTCGCAACACATGAAAGAGTAGTAGAAAGGCTTCCGAGATTTCAACTCTCGATTTAAAAGGGTCTGCGTTGAGCTTGTTGCTAGGTAGCCAAAATAGTTTTATCCTTGTTGCTCTTACCACATGGCCTATACATATTAGTTCCATGAAGTTCGGGCAGTTAATCGATTTGTTTCTATTATTCGGTGCGGTGTTATGCGGATCCTCATATACTATCCTAATAGTCTCGGATGCTTTGAAAGAACAATAAATTATGGTCAGATACATTGTTTACACATAATAACAACTGCATATAACAAACTATAATTAGTTCAGGATTTGTCATTCATCTCATTCATTTGAAACTGTTCTTTAAATACGAATTTTTACAACACAGTATAGTGTTCTATAAATAAATAAGTTTTGTTTTAAAACTGTTGATTTCTAAAATTTAATTATGTAAGGTCAAAGTGTTAGAAGACGCAACAAATTTGACCTGGCTTCAGTAAAATTTTAGTCAACCGTACTTGTAAAATCGGAACTATGAGAGTTAGGGGTGGTCGTGGCCTCGAATCAACCAGTGCTATTTACGGCAAGAGTTGTGGCGTCATGAAATCGATTGTGAAAAGCTAAACACTGAAGTCAGCAAAGTACCGCTGCTTTTCAAAGGCTTCTATAAATAAAACTTCTAACATAGGGTGAATTTTTGCTGTTAAAAATAACGTTGGAATAGGAGGTTTTGTTGAGGCGTATAAAGGATGAGGTTTTTTTTAATTATTTTTTTTAAAATTACAACCGAAACAACTGAGTTAAGAAGATGAACCTTCGCTACCACCTCCGCATGAGACCGGTTAACTCAGTTTCAGTTGAACAAACCTTATAAAAGTTCTTCGCGGTTTCCTACAGGGAATTTAATCCTATATATTTCCATCCAAAGGACAATGTTGTTACCTACTGAGCAGAATCTCTACTTATTTAAATCATTTCATTTACTAAAGTGGAAGAACAGAAGTTCGGATAATAAGGTTCATGATCATATGTAACTATGCTAAAATATTAGGATTGATGGCATACCTATTACACTTGAAACCTGCAATGCTGGAGGAAGTCGCCAGAGAGCTTAATGAAGCCAATGAAAGCATGTGGTGGTCGTTAAGAAAACTGTAATAGGGCCAATCGAATGCTCTCAAGGGACCACTGAAAGGTTATTGCAACAGTGGATGTTATATGCACCTTCTAAAATGACAGTTAATACAGGAGTTTGTTCGGTACTTGAGACATAATTTGCACCTTTAGATCAGGAAGATATTTAACCTTAGGATATTTTCCACTATCATAGAAATCTTCTCTCTATTCCATTCTCTATCCACCAAGTTGCTATTATGGATGTCCATGCATTCCTATCCTAGGTCCATTCCTACGCTTTTCTACATAAATCTTTATGTAGAAAAGCGAAGTACAAATATTTCTAGTACAAATATTTCTACAAATATTTGGTTTACTAAAGTAAATCAAATGAGGGCATTTAAGCATTCTTAACTTAGATTTTTGTTAATTTTTCTTGATCTTGTTACGTTTTTCATTCTGTAAAAGGTTGAATTTGCAATTTCTATTCTTCTGCTAATCTCACTCTTTCTTTTCTTCCATCCTCTTTAATTATATGTCCTAAATAAACTTAATATTCATTCGCCTTATTTTATAATCTGGTCTTCTACTTTGATTTTTAACTTTGAAGTATATTGTTCTCTGCATACTATCATAACTTTAATTATTTACTTTATTTTTATTTTATTTTGAATTTTAAAAAATTTTTCTTTTGGAATTTAAAAAGTAAAAAAATATGACCTGACGTCATTTGTTTGCTCTGTTAATGTTTGCGAGTGCTCATCTCTCTCAACAGATAATGCAGTATCCTCTGCATAACGAAGATTATTTAGATTTATTCTTCCTAATTTTACTTCTATGCTTTCAAAATTTTCTTCACTATATATGTATATTTTTTTTTTCATGAATCCACTTTGGATTCTCTTTATTTCATTTGCTATTTTCGATTTTACTTTTTTCATTAGATTTATTTATAATAATTTTGTTAAGGAGCTCATTACGTTTGTCTGTCTGTAATTTGTACATTCAAATGAGGAACTTTTTCAGGATGTTTAGAAAGATAGAAAGCCTGATAAACTTCAGGACCATGTTTGAATAGTTTTCTAAGGTTTTTCTGTTCCTCTATTCTACTTTATTCTGCAATAGTTCAGTATTAACCTTTTACACACAGATTGTTACATTTTGGTATCTTCTTATCAGGGAAAAGATTTAAAATTAATTCTGCCCAATTTCTTCAGTTCAAATTATATTTTACCACCATCTTGATTGAAAAGTTCTACGAATAATTCATTTGACTTGTACGTCTTTATTCTTTTCTTTGTTTCGGTTTTTGGTTTATCCTAACGTTTTTCTAATTTATAAGTCTTCTGTTTCCTTCTTATTAAAACAATGTTCTTTAGCCTTCCTGCGTGCTTTCCTCATTATTTTGTTTAAAGCTTAATATGCTGATGTATTATCTTTTGCTTGCCTTCTTTATCTGAGCAGATTCAATATACTTTCACTCATTCATGGTTTTCTTTTATTTTGGGACTTTTTTGGGGAATACAGTTATAGGTAACATTTTAACAATCTCCTGAAAATGTTTCCATTATTTTTCTATCTTCAATATATTATCCGTTTTTCTCTTCAATAAATAAACTTTATCAAGTGTTTATAATAACTTTTACTTCTACTCTTACTGTTTCATAGGAATACTTTTAATTTCATTACAAATAAAATGTGGTTTGAGTCCATATTTGTTTCCGGGTACTTCGCTACTTTTTTGTGTTTGAACAATACTATTCAGAAATCTTTTTCTATCATTACGTAAGTGATCCGGTTTTCTGATTTTTTACCAGCTGGGCTGTTTCAAATATATAGGCGTCTTTTTACGTGACTGAAGTGATCTGATATTATTATCAGATCATTTTGCTCACATAGTCAATTAGCCATTCATATTCGCATTCATATTGTCATTTCCAAAGTTACCAACTACAGGAGAACACAACAACAGTCCCCACCCTCTGAATCTAACTTTGCATTTAAGTCTCCCATAGTGATCAGAATGATTCGAATAAATAAATTCGAATTTATTTATTCGAAACCTTTTGTATCTCGATAATTCTTCAATGTCTTCATCACAATGTAATGTAATTGTAAAGAATTAAGTATCAGTATTCATGTTTTGATCAATGTTCGGGTGTTCAACAAAAAAAATAATAAAATAAAATAAAATAAATAAACTAAATAAAAAACTAATAATGTAAAAGTTTTAATTATATCTTGCTAATTTAGGTGGTGGGTGAATTCCATTTCAGCAGTGAAACTCTGGTCTGCTTGGCGAGCCTAAAATAGCTGGAAATTTTCTTATTTGGTTCTATATATATACATTTTTAATTTTTTTTTTAATTTCACATATATACACATATATGAAAGGAGACTCCTCCTTTCTTCTATTCCTCTTGCCCTACACACGGCTCTAGTGTGCTATAGGTCTTGTGGCCTTTCGTGTGTGGACCAGATACAACAAAGATTTATATATATATGAAACTAAATTCACCATCGCCTTTTCTTCAATAGAAATCACATAAAATAATTATCCTTATTTTTTAAATAATAGCCATAAAATATTATGAATTACTTATGATTTATTTTATTTTATTAAATTTTGAATAATTTTTTAAAGATTTGTCGCAGTAATCGTCCAATTATTTCTTACAGCTTTTATTTTTTAAAATAATAATATTATAATTAGATTGAATCTCATTTTATATAAAGTAGATAAAGTAGATATATTCAGAATTCAAACCATGGGAGGGTAATGGATGGCAATGCTGTACCAATGAAGTTTAACCGAGGCTCGGCTGTTGCTGTTACCACATAGGGCGCAGAGATTCGAGAGTTTGAGTTCTCTCTATTAAGGTTTTTGCCTTAAGGGAGAAAAATTTGAGTCTCCGGGGAAAGTGTTCTCCGACAATGCCCGCTGAGGGGCTTTGTCGGTGAATGCTTTTCTTCGGAATTTGAGCGGTTCTGCTCGGTGGTGGCGTGTGGGTGGAAGGCCATCACTGAGTGGAGCCAACGCTGAGATGGACGGTCTTTCGCCCACGATTGAGTGGCCTAGGGATCGTCCGAATTTTTAGAGACGGCTTTACCTTAACATATGGCAATGCTGTAGCCAATAAAGTTCTAACTGAGGCTCGGCTATTGCTGTTACCCTCCTCCCATGATCAGAGCTTTAATAGCTCAATAACACCCTATCCCTACACTGTCCTCTACAGATAACGGGGAAGATGAAAAGCATTCTTGCTTCGCCCCTTTAAGCCAGTCTTTATAAGGACTTATGTAAAATAAATATATTGTTAGATGTTAGATATCTGAAGTTGAATTAAAAATTTTTTTCTTGAAACTAAATAAGCTTTTGGATTCATGTTATTCAACAAATTATTCAGAAATATTATATTATTTGAAAAAAGATTATTCAGAAAAAGTTTTAAATTAGGTAAAGAAATTAAAGATGAGTTTAATTAAATAAGCTCATATACTTTTTAAACCTTTCATGACCAACATTTGATGACCAACAGTGTTGAATTTCAAGACTAAGTTGGCCTGCTCAACCAACCAACCTGTTTGAGCAGACCTTATTAAGGAATTAATGAAATCAGAAAAGAAAAGGAAAACGGTTTGAAAGTTGATAAAAAGACACAAAATAAAAGGAACACACAAATATACGCGTAATTATCTGAACATCTTTATAAAGAACCATAGGAAACAAAAGAAAAAGAAAGCGAAATGTATTTCAAAGCTACTGTAAAGATCAAAACAGTAAAACTTTACTTCTGTCTGTAATAACTCTGGATGCAGGTGGATGCTGTACGAGGACGAGTATATTTTTATTGTAATAGAATACTTGCATTTTAATTTCTGATGAATGGCAGGAACATATCTACTTTCATATATACGGTTAAGTAGTTTTCTAAGTTTTTTTTTTTTTGATCTTCTAGTAAATATAAGTTTTCAGAAAAGCAGTTTTGATTTTGTAATCGCTCAAGAGAGTCAATTTATCTAAGCCTTTCTTCAGTAGTCACTGTTTGGGAGTGTAGACAAAGTAGAGTTTTGATGTCCCCCCCCAACTCAAAATATACCGCATAACTTAACACTATCTGAAGATGCTTCAAATTGTGTAAATGCATATTCTTTTTAAGACTTATTCGAAGTAATGGCGACACTTGTTACTTGTTTGCATAATCTCTCTCTCTCTCTCTCTCTCTCTCTAAAAGCGAACGGTGGATAGACTAGCTTATATCTAAGGTTTTGTCATTTTAACCCCAGAGGGATTAAGTGTAGTTATATTAGCTCTAATTAACTTTTAGAAATCTTTAAGCAGATTGTCTCTGCCCGTGAACGACTCCGATAGGAGCACAAACCTGTCGATGATTTCAAAGGCATCGAGGAGAGAGTATGGCAGACAACTGCTGCCTTCTGCATCCTAAACCAACACTTACATTGCTGTCTAAAATAGTGTGAATTCTAAGATCGAGTTCTTAGATCCGAGATTAAAATACCGAGTTTCGTAAAAAGAAACAAATTAAGCTTCTACCCGTGATCGAATGCTTTGAAAACTGGCTGAAATGAAGGCGTAAGGAAAAAAAAAACGTTCCTCTAGTAGTGAAGATACGAACTTGTGGGACAGAGTCGTATTAAGGTGTTCGACATTTGAAGTGCATCAGTTTCTTATTTGTTTATAGCAATGAATGCTAAGATTACTACGACAACCTTTGGAAACTTAAAGATGAATAAAAGTAAATGAAACCAGTTAAACATGCAAGTTCCTCTGGAACAGTTTTGAATGATTCAGCTATGAATTTCATTAGTATTTTGCAAGGGCATATGTGAACAGCAGTCATTTAGAAGTGGTAAATATTGCTTAAAGAATAAGATTTCTTTAATCCGTGAGATGATATATCTCCTCTGGTGGAAAAGAGATGCGACTCATAAATAATCTCTTCGGCATTAATTGAATTTTAATTATCATCAACAGATCGCTGACATTGGGAATACTACCGTCTGATTAGAAGTGGGAAAAGGTTATTTTAACCCATAAGGCTCATCACATAAACTGAGAATAGAGCTGAGTGGAGTCGGGAATTGTAACCAGGATTACTAGTTGAGCATGGCGTGACACGGCATGATTTTGGTTCAGAGAAGATTAGTGATGACAAATCTGTTTAACTTTTATAATGAATTCACGAAGGAAACAGACCAATGTAATTAAAGCTATAATTCGATTTAGTTTTTGATTTTAGCGAACCTTTTGACAGAGTTCCACTTAAGAAACCATTTATTAAACATGTGCTGAATAGCTGTCGGTAATTATGTCGTGAGATGAGTAGAAAATGTCTGATAGATCTTCATCAATGATTCCAACTGGCTCTTAAGGGAAAGCCCACGACTATCCAAGCAAAAGACAATCGAAAGTATTCAGAGATTATAGTTTGAGAGTCAGCTGGTGATCATAATCTGTACGCATGCGCCATAAGGCAAAGTAAGACGATTTAATTGAAGTATATATCTTAAATATGTCTTAAAGTAATCCATACACTTCACTGAACCGGCTCAGCTAGATAGTATAATAATAACTATAAAAAAATAGTGAAGAAGCAAATTCAAATATAAATGTAAAAGATAATATGCAAAAAAAGTATGTGTATTTGTATAAAATTATTCCATAACCAATATCGTTAAAATGAAAACGATCTCTCTTAGCACATGAAATGAATGGTGAACATGTAGATGAGAAAATTTAAAATGTATTATTATTTTTTTATTCATATTTACATAACATTATTTATTTAACATCCTATACTTGTACTGAACAGATAATGTGATGGTAATACTTCGATTGTATATTTCTAAATATTCTGTATGTGATGATAAACTTTGTCAACTTTTTTTATTTACATTTTTTATTACATTACATACATTTGTTACAGTTATTACATACATTTGATTACATATGATACAACATTACTTACATTTGTTTACATATGATGCTGATATTACATATATTTGTTTACATATAATACATACGTTACATGCATTTGGTGACATATGATACATACTTTTTTATTTTTTTTAATCTTGGATTAGAAGTATTTTCTCAGCTTTCATCCTCAAAGCTTATATGTAAGCTTATCTGAGGATGACACCAGTTGGTTATTATTTATTGTTTCTTTTGCTGTGTTGGGATGCTACGAAATCTATGATTGAGAAATTCACACACACACACACACACACACACACACACACGCCCGCCCGCCCGCCCGGGCGTGTGTGTGTGTGTGTGTGTTTCTTGTTCGTAGTATGTCCTTAGAGCTCTTTTCAGGCTATTGTAGTTTGTAAGGTTTCTGTATTCAAAAGGTAATTTGTTTTATCATGTCTGGGATGTAGAAGTTTCGCGTGGCCTTTCCGTAGTGATTATTGTATTTATATGTGATATAATTAGTTGTCTGAGGTCTTGTTATACGGTATGTATTTCTGACTGTGCTGTAGTTGGCATCGAAATAATGTTTTAGCAAAGCTGCATAGTGACATAAATGTTTTGCTGTCGGTATTTTGTGTTCTGACATTGCAGTGTATATAAAGTCGTTATTGTCTCTTTGTTCCCAAAAGATCAGTTTTATCATTTTGTACTGTAACGACATTAATCTATTTAGTTTGTAGGGTGCACAGAAAGCATACGTTGTTATAGCATATCTTAGTATATTTTGGCATAGTGCTTTGTATATTAATGTTTTTAGGCGTGTGGGAACTATGTCTTTTAACCTGTAGAGTTTTCCACTTATTTTTCGGAGCTTGTTGTGTAGATGGTTTATGTGACTATTCCAGTTCACATTTGCATCGAAGTAAACTCCAAGGTATCGTATTGTTTCTATCTGAGTGATTGTAGTGGTTTCGTTGTTCTGCGTGTTTTTTATGTTGGAGAGCGGATTATAAAATTAATAATAATAATAATAATAATTTTTTATTGATTTCTAAAATATTTACACAATTACAATAATCTTCTTTAGTGACATTCCAACTTGTAGTTTTTACAAAATTCAGCACTAATTAGTACATGTGTGATTCTTCCGCATTGCATTTCAATTAAAATTTTGATAATAATACTTTTTGGCATCTATATTTACAACACGTGTTCGTCTAATATTAACAATGAAGATTACACGAAATTTTTGAATAATGGATAATAATAATAATAATAATAATAATATGATATCTCAGATAAATTACATACATATGATTATTACAGTCATTTTTTTGCATGCTTACACATTATGTATAAAATAATAATAATAATAATTTGCAGTTTTAGTTTAGATATACACAAGGTAAATAATATTATTAAACGTGGCTGTTTACATTCGTTTTTTGTTTTCAAATAAGATCAAATAGTATTTTTTAGTTAAAAAATATTGTACACGACAACGAGTGTGTACAGTTGACATAATAGCATCATAGTTGCCTATTTGATAAAATAAATGGTATTATATAAATTAATGTAATATGAAATAAATAAAATTTTATAGCCATATTTATTTTATGGCTATAAAATTTAATAGCTATAAAATAAATATTTATGGCTATTAAATAAAATAAAATAAGTGAAATAAGAGAAAAGAAAGGACGAGAGAGAAAAATGATCGAAAAATAATTCACCAGCAAGCAAATTTAATAATAATAATAATAATAACATAAAATGATCAGAATTTTAAGTAAAAAATTGCTAATACTCTCCACCTAGAGTGACTTTAAGAATACTGTCTGGAATTTTTATGCAGCAATTAAAAAGAAAAAAAGCTATCAAACTTGTGGGATAACATTTAGAATCGTAATTATAATAATGTTACCTTTCATGAATTATGCAACGCATCAGGCATTGCGATTAAGGGGCAGTATGTATAACAACTTTCCTAGCTTTTGATGCCAAAATAATGCCTTTCGGCTCTTTTCTCCTGCATTCGGGTTTAGCATATTGACCGGGTATTAACATTGGGAGAAAATACAAGTTTCAGACATAATATTTTGTATTCGAAAGAGAAATCGAATCAGTCAGAATTACCAATATTATCAATCAATTAACTGTATTATACTGTTAATATTATACTGCATTTTCTCTCTCAGAATAGTTATAATAATATACATTAATGCTGTTTGCTTATGGACATGTCATACCTGACAAAACAACAGGAAAACGTGCTTCCCATAATTAGCTTTTTTGAGCATAACTGACCTCGCGATTTTAGAGGTTTATGGGACAGTTAGAAATCTACTTTCGCTGAATTTAATAGAAAGAGGTGGGCGATCATCTGTGTGAGTCATCTACCTGAAACAACTAAATAATGACTTCATTTTATTGCTTTTTTTTCACAGTCAGTTAAATTTTGACTTTGTTAGAGTCACATTCTGCCGATAGTAGACAGGGTATCGAGTCCTTATGATCCTTTTTCGGAGTTTTTATGTAAATAACTGGGTTTCTTTAGAACAGATGGCGTTTAAAAAATGCCCACTAATTGCGCAATAAATTCGTAGAAGCGATGTGGGTTGGAGAGTAGGCCGTTCTTGTGAATTCAAGGTCCAAACAACGCCTGCAGTCAATGTCTGAGATGACCGCACCCTACGTAGGAGAACCCGTTCGCCTTCCCCTTGACGTGTTTTACCTTCACGTAGGTTACATCAATTACTTCACGTACTCATTCAATGACTCATCCCAAGAGAGTGTTTCAAAAATGCTGTTTTAAGCTTGTTTTTCTTTGAAGTAAATAACCCAGTCTTATAAAGTGTATTGTTATAACTATTAATGATTATTTTTGTTATGATTTTCTCTCTATAATTTTTCATATTTCGTAAAACTGACCACATATAAATTATATAAGGAATATCTTCTAATATTTCCCTGTTTGTTAGTTTGTGGCTATTTTGACAATAATAACACCCGAGAAAAGGCTTATCTTATATGGACTTCGATATTCAGTCCGAAATCAATTTTGCAAACTTAGTCATATGCGTTTGTTGTGTATAATTTGTTTCTGAATCTAAATTCGATTTAGTTTTCATCGCGGATGTCTGAAAAATTAAAACTGTATTCAACTAACCTATTTTTAAAGCAAGATAAGACCGACTAAGAAATCTGAAATTTTCGATTTTTTTTTCTTTAAAGAAAAAAAAAATTAAAGAAAATGTTTTGTTTCCTTTCTAACAATAGATCGCTATAATTATCCCCCTCCCCCATCACTGTAAGTCTGATATTCTTAATAATCCGCCGTAGGTATTACAAAGGCAAATGATTTGAATCCACACGTGCATGAATAGTTTTATTTAGGACACGTTTCCTGTCACTTTATATCATGAATCTTAATTTTAACCTTTCTATAAGCGTTAGTGTGACACTACAAGGTCAAGAGAGTCGCCTCTTTATATCAGGATGATGTAATTGTTAGACTTCACTTGAAAAATAGCTTTCTTTAGACTTACATAAGTCAACCTTCTTTGCTCGAATGTCACGTGGGCTTACTTCAACTGTTGTTCTACACATCCCACCCATATAATATTTCATTGCCCGTCTTTTACTAAACTAGGGTATAGAGACCTTGAGGATTATCAAAATTTCACCATGAACACCCACTTCCTTTAACCGAATTTTGTATCTTTTCTGACTGATCAATTAGAGTCTACGCAACTTTCTGTCTATGAAACAGACTTGCAAAGTGTGGTGAAAATTTCCCCCTCTTTCAATTTTTATGTGGTTCCCACCCACGAAAAGTGATTAGTAAACCAATAGTACATTTATACCGTGGGTGAGCTAAGATTCTTTTTTTATTTTTATCAATTATATATATAATATTTTTGAATTTATTTTTACAGTTTGAAAATGATGAAAATTTCGGATGCTTTTTTAAAAATAATATATACAAAGTTAGGTATCATTTTTACTTTTTTATATTCGAATACCAGTTTGTTCAAGTAAACCGAGAGAATCATAATTTTATTTAAAATCCATCCGTCATAGCTGCACGCATTTGTACCAAATAAAGCATTTACAAAATTATTGAAAAACATTGACATTTTATCTGCGAATTAGTATTTCTTACAGTATACAATAAAGATAAAAAATTAAGAGATGAAAACAAAAAATTCTTAACACCCAAAACTTCGCTTACTGAAACCTTATCAGAGAAGATGGCTTTCGATTCACTCATACACTGATAGAACACTTAAGTTATAGGATGCACTTATACACTATCTGTATCTGGAATATGCCGAAAACAAATTCACAAAAGTTCTGGACATTACTAATAAAAGTTCGAATTATCTTCCAAGACTTACCTTTTGTTTCGAAAATATATTGTGCAGTGCTTGAACAAGTGGAATGCTTTGTTACAAAGCAAAACTGCTTTCACTCATTTCCTACGAATTGACACTCAAAATCTTTTATGCACGTGTACATTTTGAATGGACCTCCGAAAGATAAACGTATGTTATCCATCTTTTTTTTTTCTTGGTCCAGATTGCCAAGAGTCTCTTTCATCCTTGATCTTATATTAATGTTGCAATTGAGCTAAGAAAAAGAATCTATCATTACTTAACAGCTTGTATGATAACTCGTTAGTTTTAGCAGAGGCTTCGTATCTTCATCGTTTGCTGGAAATGCATCTGTTTCACCCTCCCATAAAAAAATAAGGACATTAAACTCTATACTGCATTTTTTTTGTCACAAGTACGGTTCTACACTTGTTCAGGCAGAATTAAGAAATTTGAGATTCGCTCTTGACAAACACCAAATAGTAATCGCGAATAAATTAAAAATATGAAATTTGGGGAGTTGGGGGTGGGAGGGGTAAAGTATAAAAAAAAAAAAATCAGCTAACGTCTATTTGTTCCCGTATAGGGAGTAGACGTGGCCGTTTACCCTAAGTGGTAAAGTTAAGGATTTTAATGTAGATATTCTCTTTCGCAACACACCTCATTCGTTAAGTTAAGGGGATAAAAATCCCTTATTGTTTTTCAGCCAGTAAGCGAAACTAAGATCGAAAACTACGATCATTCGTTCTTTATCTCTCATAGTCCAATGCAGTGTGTGAAATAATCTTTTCAATGATGATTGACATAAAAATTAAAAGAAAAATTAAAATTAAACTTTCATTATTGATTATAAGATCTTCCTTAACAGAAAGTGCCAAATTCTGTATCTTGATCGAAAATTGGTGAAAGAATTTCTAAGTTATCATTTTGCTTTACATGTGGAACACTGTACTGTTTATTTATTTATTTTCTATAATGTTCATTCGATATTATTTTGAACTCTTCATGCTGTTTATTTTCTGTCTGTCTTTCAAAATAAAGCTCTTTGTACTCCCTTTAGGAATAAAAAGTGACTAATTATTTATTATTATCACATCTTACTTCATAACAATTCCCATTTTCTGTTGATGATTTATTTCAGTTTTTTTTTTTTTTTTTTGCAGCCATGTATTTTTTTTTTTTGGCAAGATATGGGTGAAGCAAGAATGCTTTTCATGTTTCCCCGTTATCTGTAGAAGAAAATATATGCATATGGTGTTATAGGGCTATAAGCTCTGGTCATGGCGTGGTAACCAATAGTCGAGTCTCAGTTAAAACTTCATTGGCGATGTTTAAGTATAGCCAACCTCTAAAAATTCGGACGATCCCTAGACCACTCCATAGTGGCCGAAAGACCGTCCAACTCAGTGACGGGCTCCCCCACCACCGAGCAGAACCGCTTATATTCCGAAGAAAAGCATTCACCGACAAAGCCCCTCACCGGGCCGTACCGGAGAACACTTTCGCCGGAGACTTGCTCCCTTAAGGCAAAAACCTTAAGAGAGCGAACTCAAACTCTCAAATCTCTGTGCCCAAGGGGGTAACAGCAACAGCCGAGCCTCAGTTAAACTTCATTGGTACAGCATTAGCATTGCCATCCATTACCCTCCAATAGTATCAATCACCGCATCTCATGGTCGATTCTCCCTCCACCGCATTTCATTTCATAAGTTCTTAAAAGAACTGGGCGATGGACTGAGTCCTTGACTCTTTATCCTGTCATCTGAATGAAGAAAGTCTGTGTGGATAGGGTGTTATTGAGCTAAAAGCTCTAGTCATGGCTGGGTAACGGCAATAGCCGAGCCTCAGTTAAAACTTCATTGGCTACAGCATTGACATTTGTTACCCTAGAAGTCCTAAAAAGGACTCTTCTTCTCCTTCCCACCCCCGCATTTCATTTTACCCCTCATTGAAAACTTTATAGTAAACATATGTTTAGAAATCATTGGTTTGGAAATACTCTTCATAATTTTAAATTAAACATTTCTTAGAAATACAAAATTACTCTACTATTCTATAAAATGTAAACATTAACATATTTATTTATAATAAAATCTTAATGAACTGAGTTACTTCAACAATAAACGGGGAAAAAAATTCAGTGGAAGATCCACTGATACTAACACAAGAATCATCATTACGTGTTCTACTAGAATAATTTATACTTTTAATTCGTGTCTACACTAGTTAAAGAAAATTAAAACTTGTCTGTAGCCTAGATAAGGATTTCCTGTCTCGCATTACAACTGAAGTGGCTTATCACAATCGTGTGCTAGCCTTTTCCAAACGCTATAAACTATTAATTATGGCTTAATCTCTGTAGAGACAAATATCATTTATTAAACTAACGACACAGAATGACAGTCCCGAAACGATAACATCCAGATACTTGAAAATGACAGTCCCATTTTTGTTTCAGCCATTTGTAGTTACAGAAGCAGTTTCGCAATGCATCTGGATATTTATTATCTCAGCTGCAATCAAAACGGTAGCAGTTGATTTTGAAGTTTCATTGTCTGCACAACGAAATCTTTTGTTTCTCGAATACGGGGAGCTCGCATACTGTCGCAGAAGATTAAATGTAGCTTATCGCGTGTAATTTATCATGGTTTCTTTTAATACTGTTAATATATGGAGGAGAGTTGCTGTTCCTTATGGCCTCGACAACACCGATTCTACTCATATGCACTATTAAAGATGGAAATTGGATTAATTAAGATTATATTAATTAAGGCCTGACATGCTCAGCTGACAGAGCTTTAGCTAAATGACATAAATCAGACTGTTAAATGCCTTTTGTTCAATTATTCAACCGTAATGGAAATATTTACTGTTTGAATAAGAGGATGTTTCATATTCAGCTATAGGTGGCGCTTTCATTAGAAGCTAATTAGCCCATAACCGCAGATCATTTCAGTTGCCCACAATGCTCATTATTTAGTAAAATGTCATTTGCCGAAGTCATTTAATACAATGATCTAGTCGTTCTCCGCTATAGTAGTGGGCCCTTGATGTCAGGAGAAGTTATTCTATTAGAAGTGGGTGGTATTAGCTACGATGTCAAGTACCGAACAAGTGATGCTGACAATCAAACAAAAAAAAACGTGATTTTTCGGTCTAAATATTAATGAGGAAACTCTCCGGATGTCTATGGGCTTTCTAGCTCTTAGGAGAGACAGAATACTAACACTAACAACTACGTAATAATTAAAACTTCTATGTTAATATCGAATGTAAGGCCCTGCATACGAGGCTTAGCTTGCATGCAGTGTATATTAGCTTGTATCCTGTTTAATTTTATCTTGTTTAATGTGTGAATTATTATTAAAACTATCGTCCTTTCACCAACAGGCTTACCTCCGTCTACTTTGACAACCGTATAAACTCAGAAATTATCCAAACTACCCCTAATTCATATTTATTCATGTACGATGCATGCCATTATTAGCATCTAAAATATATTTGGTTTCAGGTTTGTGAGGTAGAAACCGGAGTACACCCAGAGGAACTCACAGTACGTGAGCGACTAATTTTGTGCTGGAACAAAAAAAAATCAAAGCTGCTGGGGACGATGAAATGCATCGTCGAATTTCCCTGATAGATACTAAGCAAGTAATCATTATGAGTGACTTAAATTATCCAAAGCTTTATTAGATAGAACATAAATCTAATTATAAGAATGAAAGAGAATTTATTGAGCTGTTGCCAGACAACTTTCTCCAAAGAAGGAACCTCGAGGTCAAAGAGTGTTAGATTTAATCATAGAGTCAGAAAGGGTCTCAGTAGAGAATGTAAACTTTTTTTCCACCAGCTAGTGATAGTGATCGTGCATATATATATATGTTCCAATCAGGAAAGATTACATGCTGTATTATAAAGGTGGAAATTGTGACCAACTCAGGAGAATACTATCTTTGGTTTCTGTGTCATTTGCTGAATGGGAATGGTAACAGCAATGCACGAAAAGCTTTAAAAAGGTGCTGAGTGTCCCTAGAGTTCAAAGAAAAAATAGGGGAGAGTGAAATGGATGTGCACCCTTATTAAGAAAGAGATCCATAAGAAAATGATGTGGAAGGAATGTCGTGAGAATAAGAATTATGAAATATATAAAGCGCAGGACAAAAAAGTTACAAGTATTTGTACGAAAAGCTAAATCGGAGTATGAAAAGAAATTGGCTGTACAAAACAATCCAAAAGAACGTTAGCCGAAATGGCTTGGCCCTTGAAATGCTTGTATAACTTTAAACTAACTCCACAAAGATCCCACAGAAATGGAAAGAATGTGGGATAGTTCCTCTGTACATTGGTGGAAGATATCGATGTGTGTAACTATCAACCTATCATTATCGTTGGAGGGTTGGTGAAAATGTTAGAGAAGTTGGTAAGAAAGCTATATTTTGCCAAGAACAGTATGAACTTACTAAAAGGGAGGTATTTTATAATAGTGTTATGTTAGTTGGATAAAGAAATGAATACATTATAATTGGATTTTTATAAGGCATTTGATAGGATACCACATGAAAGGCTGTTGCATAAACTGGAAAATATGCAATTGGAATATAACCTCTTGACTTGGATAAGCGGATGGTGACAGACACATCAAAAAGTGCTATATGAGTGGGTGGGTGGGTGGGTGTGAATCTACCAGATTTAAGGTAACCAGTGGTGTATTCCAGGGTGCAGTCATTGGACCACTGTGTGTGTGTGTGTGTGTGTGTGTGTGTGTGTGTGTGTGTGTGTGTGTGTGTGTGTGTGTGTGTGTGTGTGTGTGTGTGTGTGTACATTAATTACATTAAGAAGGGTGTAACAGGAGATGTTCAATTGTTTGCTGATGATGTAAAAATAGACAGGGATCAGGGATGCTACTGATATACGGCGCTTACAGGATTATTTGGATAAATGAAACAGTAGGCAAATGATATTGGGTATCAACTCAGTGTTGGTAAGTGTAAAGTTATACATGTTGGCGTGATGAAATTTCCAATGGAATGTTATATTGGTGGGACTATGTTACAAGAAATGAATGAGATAGGGATTTTAGAGTTATGGTGGAGAGGAAACCGAAATTTAAAAGTCAAATTGCAATAACTCAGAGGATAATGGCGATATTTAAATAAACTTTGATATGTAAAGATAAAGAATTTACACTTTGTCTCTTTACAAGGCATAGACTATTGTGCGCAGATTTGATCTCCACTGTTCTGGGTTGGGAGGGAATAAAGAAAACTGTGGAAAGGGTACAAGAAAAGTTACAAAGATTATATCCGGATTATGGGATTTAGGTTACGAGGACAGATCAAGAATATGAGGATTTCAGACTCTGGTTAACGGGAGAAAGAGGAGAGGGGACACGATAGAGGTCTATGAATTTCTGAATGAGTGTTATAGGATATCGTCTGATGAAAGTTTTCCTTATATGGAAGGTGGGGAGAGAATACGGGGGCATCCATGGAAATTAAGTTTGTTCGCGGGTTAGAAATGAGTAAGAGCTAGGTTTTCTCTTAGTGAGTGAGTGAACGGTACAGTTTGGCTATTGACGTAGTGAATACATCCAGTGGGAATGAGTTTAGGAGAAGGATGACAAATGGTGGAGATAATCTACGGCTTTCTTCGATGAGTCCTTGACTTCCTTGAGGTCTCGATAATAATAATAATAATAATAATAATAATAATAATAATAATAATAATAATAATAATAAACTATTGTAAGAAAAAAAAACACAACACTTAATAGCAATACCAACATATTTCGATAGCAGTCACTCAAGGTTCTGCTTCCAAAACCTGTTTCTGAAAGCCACTTCAGATATTTCTAATCGTATTATTAAAAAAAAAAAAGGAACTTCGTATAACTGTTCTCATCTAGGCAGAGCCTGCTTCAGCCACGTTCGTCAATATCATGCTGTCTACCTTACATGCTTGAACTAATTTATAAACTTCAGTTAAATATAATCACCGTATCTTGTTAGATAAATTCATTGGATTACAACTAACCAACCTCTTCCCATAAAAACCACAATAACATCCCTCTAAACACTTCGTCAATCTTCTGTAAATATCCTCTATTTTTTATTGTTTTCTATTTGGTCACTTAACATTAAAACTTAAGTTTTCTTCTTGGTTTATTCGTTGACCATACATTAATAAATGATATACATAAATTGTCAACAAATTTCACCAGCTATTCTGTATGGCTTCTTATAGGACAAATATGACGGTACAATATAATACAAAAATAGCCACACTCGTGAAGTCAGAGTTGCTCTCAAACCTGTCAAAACTATACGCCACATTTTAAGATCTCCTAAGAACATTAATGCCTTCTTCAAATACGCAAGTGTATACAACATCCCATGTTCCTGTGGATTAAATTACATAAGGCCAAACATCAAGAAGCCTGGAAATTCGAAAAAAAGAACATATAAGGGAACGTGAACAACAATAGCAAAGACACTTCAGGATTAGCCCATCACTTCTCGATCTCTAACCACACCATCGATTGGGATAACAGCTCCATGCCTTATAGAGAAGAAGATTTTCGATGTAGAAACTTCAAAGAAGCCGCGGTTTTACTCCGTTCAGGAGAAAATCTAAACAGAAATCAAGGTATGATATTGAAAGACATCTGGAAAAGCCTAATAAATTCAGTCAGCTTACCAGAATTTCATTTCGCTAAAAACTATAGAACGCGCTCAATAAACAATGACTGAGACAGCACGCTCAGTGCTTATGATGTTACGCGTCAGTTTTAATTTTGATTTATTTAACTGTGTTACTCCATTCTTCTTTTTTACTAGCAAACGTTATTGTGTATCCTTGTACTTGTCGTGAAGAAGCCAGACAGAATAGCAGGTGAAACTTGTTGATAATTTATGTATATCATTTATCAATATATGGTCAACGAATAAAACCAAGAAAAAATTCTAGTTTTATCCTCTGTTTTTCTTGACATTCATTAAGAAACTGGGTGATCCGTAATGATTGAGCCGAAATCCATTTTTGGCCTGTTATACTGAAACTCGTATAATGATATTGCGGCTTCGTTTTGCCTAGAAGCGAAGTTTAAAAATACATCCACGATATGCTGAGTTTTACTAGTTGTTTTGCCAATATAATATCTAATTTACCTTGTTCCAACCAAACTACCATATTCTTGTGTTCATTAATATTCTCAATAGCTTTTCCATTCATAGTTCGTATACGCTGAGGTCATCTGAACAGCTAATTACTCTGTCCAGCTACACATTATTATCATACAGTAAAATTTTCTTCAATGTCTGAATCTAAATCATTTATGATCCTTAATCGCATTATCATGGATGGCCTAATTCACAGTTTTTGACTCATCAGAAATGATTAAGAAAGAATTGAGTTGTTTCAACGTTTTTTCCAATAAAAACAAAGGCGCAACAAAAAAATAATAATAATAATAAAACTGAATAAATAAATAAATAAAGCTACCGGTAGACTGTCTTGAAAATTATTGCACCGCCATCCATGTGACAAACTCTGACAATAGGGTTAACTGCTGTTATAATGGTTTATACAGAAATATAGTTTTAGTATTGATTAAAGTTGACTTTTCAATGGTTAATAACTTTGTTGGTTTCGCGGAACTGATCATAATGTTTCAGATACAGTCATGAAAATTCAGGGTTTAAGTATTTCAAAGCACCACAACATTATCTAGTGGTGCGACTATTGTTAAATTTTCAGTTCGTGAAACGTTACAACACGTTTTATTAATTGTCGGTCCATTTTCGGCTCATGTACTCCAGACATATAAGTTTGCAACTTTACTCAATTTTGCCAGTACAAATAGTCCACTTAGAGTCAAAATTTAAACTACTAAATATATATTAATAGAGATCATAATAAAGCTATCATTTAGCTGTGATCATAATATAGCTAAATTTTAGCAATAAAAAAATGATCGAATTAAAACTAAAACTGAACATGGAGAGGTCTTCTGTATAACTTGAATCTTTTAACCAATAGAGTTATTGCGATATATAATTCTGGCACTGCAACTAGTCCTATTGAAACAAAACTTGGAATGGTTCGACAACGATGTTTTGTAGGAATTACAAGTAACAAATTTTGATGAACTGACTTCAAAAAGGGTCCGGGAGTAGCTTGAATACAGATGGATCGATGGATGGGCGGACGGACCACTTGAATCTCATAGGAGATTCAAGTTTACCAGAAACATAACTGACAAGATCTCCAATATTGAACCACGAGTAATCTGCTTCTATTATAATTCTCTTCTGAACATTACTTCTTGTCAATCAGTTTCCTACTTATTTCACTCGGGGATCAACACATTGCTACATTTAAATCAATGGACTCGTATGTAGAATACCATCAACGGATTCACCAAATTCCAAACAAATCTTATCGTAACAATTATCTTAGTCTATATCAATCATGATTTCATTGTGTTGACGGATCTTCTCTTAATGAAACCAATGTTGTATTTTGCTTAACATGTAAATCTTGTTGAGGATATCCTGGATATTTCTAACTCTTTTTTTAAGCCCAATAATACACTACCTCGATTAAAAAACGTCAGGCTTGTATGCTTTAAGATGTACTTCCTAAAATCTGACTTTTGCATTATTTTTATAGTCAAATTTGTTGCTGTTCCCATTATAATTTGAAGCTTATTCTTTCACAACATCAAAGAATAAGCCTGCTTGCTTCGATATTGTCCAAAACTTATATACTCGTACTTGTTTATAAGATTTCATATTAACTTAGAATAAAAAATAGGTGTTAACTGGACATCCACAGATGCCGTATAGTCACTCCGATGCTCAGTGATGTGCTAGACCAGGCCTCGCCATGTAGTCCTGTTGTTTACTTTTCTGGACACTTCAACTCTGAAGATTAGTTGCTCCACACACGCCGTCCATCCATCTCATTGATGGCCTACCCCTTCCTTTTTTTCAGGAACTTTACCTTCTATTACTGTTCTGAGAAGTCTCCCTTCCATCCTTTCTATGTGTCCAAAATATTTTAACTTTCTTTTGTCAACATCCTTAAGGAGCCTTAAAGTTCCACTAATCTTTTCTAACACCCATTCATTTGTACTCCTTTCAGTATATGATATCCTCAACAGCCTTCTGTAGCACCACATCTCAAAAGCAGATATCCGTTTCTTATCTGACTTCTTTAGGTTCCAAGTCTCACATCCGTAAGTCACTGTTGGAAAAACAACTGCATCTAAAATCCTCAACTTTGTTCCCATGGAGATAGATCCATCCCTCCAGATTTTAGACAAGTCTCTGACTGTTGTTTCTAGCCATTCCTAACCTTCTTCTGATGTCTTTTGAACAGCAATTCTTCACATTAATAATGGATCCCAGGTACTTAAACTTGCTGACTTCCTCCATTCTTTCTCCATTAAGGTACACTCGTTATGAATGTGCTATCTTATAGTTTATTTATTTGAAATAATCGTGACCTGCAGTAAACAAAAGAGTGGGATTTTTGTGATTAGTTATCGTACATCGTGTTGGGCTGTAATGATCATCCGAAGTGCTTCTTAAAATTTATCAGTAATTGTGGTAACTCACAAATGAGAATAGGATTAGTGTTGGTTGCAACAGTCCTAGTTCTAGTTGAACGGATTTCGTCATAGAAGTTGAGTTTTTACATCGGACAAGTATGAAAATATCCAATGATTAAAGGAAAAAGAAAAAGAAACGGAGTTAACAACTGGCATCTAATTCATCTGACAGGACTCGAAAAAAAAAATGTTTAACAATGGACTCGTGAAATATTCGATCCTTATTACCGGAATTCTCGCGAATTTTTAATTAATTGATTTTTATTTATTTCTTAATAACGTATAGCAGACGGACTGAAATAACAACAGATCAAACTATGAGGGCCGTGCTATCAAGGCCGTGCTATCAAAATTTTACTGCTTATTTCAAAATTCACGATACTTTAAATACTTGTGACGTTATTAAAAAATCGAAGATCTACTAAAATACATCGGCGGGCAAATTGTATTATTTACAGACAGCAACGCTAATGGAAAGTTCGTCTTCCCCTAAGATATGCACTGCACGCATCTCATTAAGGAACGGAAAAATTAAAACGTTACAGTCTTGCTTTTTTCCCCTCCATTTCTTCGGAAATAAAGGAAGAAAAAAAGGCAAGACTTATTATTATTAATGAAGGCCTAAGGCTACTAAATTTAAGATACTTTTGATTTTCAAAATGCTCTAGAAAACTTTCATAGCTTGTCCTTATTGTCAGATTAAGCAGTTCAGTGTGAGGTTTAGAAGCAATTAATCATGTCTTAATAATACGTACATCCTACAATAATTATAAATAAATAACTAAAGGCTGTGTTTAAATATTTCAGTAATTATAAGTATACTATTTAAAATATAATATTAAAATTTTTATTTATATTAAAAGATAAAACGGATAAGGATTTTCCCAGTAATATAATCAATCTAATACAGCTGTAGTGATAGCCAACGTATTAAACGACCAATAAAAGATACAAGCCTAAAATCATTCATTCGTATTGAAATAAAATTATGGTATATTTTACTAATTGCTCAATAAAATAATTTTTTTGTTAATATTGATATCAATAACTATTGTAATAAACATGATTTTTGGAAATCTTAATAGATAATGTTTTATAATTAAATACGCCATTTAATAATTGAAATCACTTATCATGATACACAAAAAAAATGAAATTATCTTTAACGTAAAAGATCCAGTCCTTTTTGGGACTTCCAGGGTAGCGGATAACAATGCTGTAGCTAATGAAGCTTTAACTGAGGCTCGGCTATTGCCGTTACTCAGCCATGACTAGAGCTTTTAGCTCAATACCACCCCATCCACACAGATTTTCTTCATTCAGATGACGGGATAAAGAGTCAAGGACTCAGTCCATCGCCCAGTTCTTATTAGAACTATTAGAACTATCTTTAACGTATGGGAGATGAGTTAATCGACTGTGAGATGTGGTGAAAAATACCCTTGGAGGGTAATGGATGGCAATGCTGTAGCCAATGAAGTTCTAACTGAAGCTCGGCTATTGCTGTTACCCTCCTGCCATGATCAGAGCTTTATTATATTATATTATATTTATATAGCTCAATAACACCTTACATTGTCCTCTACAGATAACGGGGAAGATAAAAAGCATTCTTGCTTCGCCCCTTTAAGCCTGTCCTTATAAGGACTATATTTAACGTATGCAAAACAAGTGCTTACGTATGAAACTAAATGATTCATCAGAAATTAACAGATCCATCGTGATACCAACCCCATATATCTCTTCTCTTCTTCATTCAGATCTCAAGGGCTATGACTGACATCATTTGCATCGAATTTATTTCTTTTCAAGATTGGAAAGCTTGATGAGTTACAATGTTAAGATAATAAAACATAGAAAATGTACGTCTTAGAACTTTTTCTCTCGATGTTCGAAACTCACTTCCGTAGATGAAATCTAAATTCGTTTATACCAACCTGTATTTATTGACTTGTCTGGAAGCGACACAAAATTTATTACCTAGATTTCTGAAAAGCTGTGCCATGCTACAAGTTGATACCGAATTCTTCCGCACGGCTTTTGCTAAATAATGGAAATAGAAAAGACTATTTGTTTCCATTATTCCGCCGGTCAGTCACATTCTTCTTTCATTTTACCCACATGTATAAGGAATGACAGACAATCGCGACGAATTTGAAAATTAAGAACTATTATATCTGATGGGATATATTTCCATTAAATAAGAAATTTTCCAAATTTGTTTCTCTGCTGCTCATATATTTGCGCGGTTTCTCTTAGAGAAATAATCTGTGAAACTGACAGATTAAAACACTGTAAATCCTGTCGTGAATGAAGAAATTCTGTAACCATCAAAAATGTATTTGTAATACACCTGCTTGTCGCTCTCCAAAACTTTTGCCAATGAATATTACACACGATTGCCAATATCTTCTTCGAAACTTCACTTCAGCTTGTCCCGCTAGACACGATCCAAACCACCTGTGTACAATAGGTAGCAAGACAATCTTGTTTTCATTTTTTTTTCCAAGGGCACATCTTTCCAAGAAAAGGAAGATGTGCCCTAGTACTAAAGACATCATAACTTGTTTCACTATTGGTGCTCCTCTTTCAAAGTCGTTGTTCACAGTAAGCCAATGTAGACATAACCTACGAAGTTATTTCTTTGAGTGGGTAAGAGAAATGTCGTGATTGAAAAAGAAAATCTAACGCCCGTTGCTGTGCTGATCAGTTCTTCGCACTCAAAATAGCTGCAACGAGCAGCTAAATCGTTACTAAAGCTTGTGAAAAAAAAAGAAATAAAAATGTTTCTGTCTGTGGTGAGTTATAATCATCTGCTTAAAGGCATTGAATACAAAAATTAATGGGGCCTAAAACTTCCCCACCGTGGGTGGAATTATTGGGTCCTACCCAGGTTGTGTGTTAGAATTATGTTAGGGTAGGAAATCCTACTTTACAGGCTAAACACGAAACCTTTTCAGTCAACTTCAACCTCCAATAATTAGGTTGAAGTGTCACCCATTGGGCGATGATATTTACTTCCCACAGCCGATGGAGATAGAGTATGCTACCAACTAGGCTAAGGAGGTCATCAATGGTAAAATCAAGTTCATAACGACTCGATTATAAGCTATATCCAAAATTGCAAAAAGTGTCTGCATTTGCAGTGATTGTATTATCTACAATGACTGTTAACATACAGACAAATGTGTATTAAGATTAAGAGTATTTTTTACTGGATCTGCCATCGTTGTTCTAATATGTTATCACCCCAGTGAAGCACTGTGACGGCAACTTTCTTCGTTGTTGTAAATCTGCTTTACTTACAGTCGCAAATGAAGAACACTCGCAAATAGCCATTACATAGCTAAATATTACAAACATAAATATATTCTTAATAAAAAAACACATTTAGCTGCCTCATAATATCTCATCTTAAAAATATATTCATAGACATACATTCATAGAAATACATTCAATAAACATTTTTATGTTCTCTAAAATGAATTATTTACAAGACATGTTACTTTCTTAAACTTGGTGTATAATATTTCTTAAAATAATTTATTTATTTTTTTATTTTTATTACATCAAACCTCCAGGGAGTCCAAAGATCATCGAGGGAGGGCATCTACTCTACAACTCCTCGTCTCACTACTCCACCAACCTCATCATCTAACACCAACGCCATCTACCGCCGACTACCACCGTACTACCATCTTTAATGAAAACTTTCTGCTCATGTGATTTTAAAAGTAATATCTGATGAAATAATTAAATATCAATAATCTTTTATTAATAATATATTAACATTTTAAACTTTTGACGAACTTTATAGCCTTTGTATCATTATATGAATAGATAACTCCTTTTTCACAGCAAATAGCATACCATAGTGGATCAAATGTATCTAATTTCTATAGCATACAACGAGAGAAAAGAAGATTATTCCATACATATTATTTCGAAAATTTCATATGTATTAAAATATGTGCATTTTTGTTCTATTCCATGCATTTTAAAATACAAAAGTGTTTCTAAACTGCGATTCGACTAGTTATTGTAGACCATTCCGATTTTTAGTGTGTGTCCTGTTCGCTCCTGTTTTTATTCGCTAACATTTCACTGATAGTAGTTCGCCTAAATCACAAGGGATTTCATAGGCATAAAAGTTGGAATAATCATGTTTCAGTAATACTGAAGTGCAGATACCATCACGAATGAATGATAGCACTTTCTGACGAATTTTTAATCCTTTGTTACTCACTGTAGACATTTTTAGAAGATAATCTTGCAGTGCGATAAACGTGATCCACTCTATGAAACCCAATTCAGAAGATACGATGCTTCTATCATACTTGAAAACCCTGCAATGCTAAAAAAAGCACCATTGAGTTTGACAGAAATCCTAAAAAAAAAAAAAAGTCTCTTTTGAGATATTCAGCCATTGAGCCAAAAGTAGAGGGACTATTGTTCCTCTATGTTTATACAAGATCATTGTTCTCGTAGTCTCATCATAGCTTCTATTGTATGACGCTATATCAGCAGAAAAAAGACCTCATAATTTCGATTCTAGTCACCGATTTTAATTTTTTTTTCAGACTAATATTGTACAAGAAGTAAATTAAGTTGAAAACTTTTTCTAGCATCTGTTCAGCAGATTATTCCTGATTTAGCCAGTCTTTGGTGCACATTCGTAGGTTATTTTCTCTTGGAAGACGCTCGTGTTTTATCCTACGACTCAGAAACATGTGATAGACTAGATATTTCGAAATCTGCTTCTGTCCACGCCGGCCAGAGGCTAGGCGATCATCCCCAGCGATAAGTTGATGGACATGAACGATTTTTGTTTGTTTGTTTTATTTAAAAATCGGGATAAAGAGTGCTGCCTACTCCTACTGGCGGATGAAATGAGCGTTAGTAGCATTCACATCTAAATAAAATAAAATAATTATTTTATTTAGATGTGAATGCGCATAAATTATGCGATAGATTTTCACATTTCTCCCCCCTAATAACAGTTTATTTACTGCCTATTATTTGATGTATCATTAGAGAGGTACAAACTCACTATCAAACAGTATTTTTATGTGCTCAACAATTAAATGTCTCTTTACTTTATTATTCAGTATAAAGTAGAAATAATTTCAAGTTTATTATGGAGTCATTTATTAAAACTGTATTTGAATTTGAATCCGTCTGTCGCATTTCTTTCCCAACTCTGTTAGAAAATGGATCTATTATTGTTTGCATCTTAATACAATTGTAAAGAGTAATAAACGAAAGATAAATAACTCCGATCTGGTTCAATAATCATATTTTTCTGAACAAAAATACAAATAAAGCAATGACGTTTATACCGGAAGAACTTATTATACGTGATTAATTAGACTGACTTTGAAAATTTCGCTTGGCTCGTTACCATAGCGATGTATACAGTAAGTTTTAATGGAAACCTTCGAGTTATATTGCCAGAAGTGGAGACAATTCATTTCGTTCTAGACAGATTGTCTGGAACGAAATGAATAAATTGAAAAGATGCGCCGATATAAACAGCAACGGAAGATTTCTGAAAATAATGTCAATTAGAAGGATGGCTGGATTACCTACAAAAGACTCAGCAATGTCTCACAAAAGTTTTCTTAGATTAAAGTCTGCTTCTCAATGCACATAAATTTCTTAGTCCAGTTTTGTAAATAGGTTTTGATATAATTGAGCTTGGAGAACTTCTGTCGACGACTCCAATTGATTTGTCAACAAAGAAATATTTTTTTTTTGCATCTTAGCAGTAGCCATAATTTCAGACAGTTTTTTTTTTTTTTTTTTTTTTTTTTTTTGCGATGTAGCCCAAGCAAACGGATGAATCTTTTCAAATATGAAGAGAGTTCTATTGGTGTATTTATAGATATCAGAGGGATACATAATCACCTTCGAAGTACTATCAATTTCCTTTTGCCTGAAGGCAAACGAAAATACGTTTGAAAAGACACCCACACTACGGTATTGAAATGCAAAAGGTTTTCTTTGATATTTCTCACAGATATCGACATAGAAAGATGAATATCGACTCCGGGACAAAGGCAGAGTGTTAAATTTCTCGCGCAGTCGCACCAAATCGATATTAAAGTTTGAAAAATGAGGTGGCGGCGGGAGTGTGTTGAAACAATGCAAAATGAGTGGAAAGGGAACATTCTTAGACCAAGAAAATCGATGCCGGAGGAATAAATAAACAGAGGAAGAGTTGATGACGAAGAAGATTCAGAAAGATAGATGGATAGGCAGAGAGAGAGAGAGAGAGAGAGAGTATGAAATGGTAGAAACACAAGACCACTTTGATTAGATGGCTAGTTGTTTATATTCGCCAGTTGTTTACAATAACTAACGTTTTTTCGTTAAGTTGATTTGTTTGCAATAACTAAAGTTGTTATTAATAACTGATTGTTTGTAACTTTATTAGTTACAAACTTAGGTTCGTTGTTATTTGCAATGATCGAAGTCTTTTGTATTAAGCTAGTTATTGTTTGCAGTAATTGTTTATATTGTTTATATTTGGCCAGTTTACAATAACTAACATTTTTTTCGTTAAGTTGATTTGTTCATAATAAACCGATTATTTACAATAACAAAATTGTTATAATAACTGATTGTTTGTAACACATAAAGTCGTTTTGTAATAGCTTTGCAATGATCGAAGTCTTTTGGGTTAGGCCAGTTATTGTTTGCAGTAAATAAAGTATTTTTTTAATAATAGGCCGGTTGTTTGCAAGACAGAAAGTTGTTGAAAGTTAATGATTAAAATCATTTGTACCAAACCAATTATTATTTGTAATACCTAGTGGTTTATAATGGGTCAGTTAATGTTGGTAATAATTATTCATTTGTAACAGGTCATCAATGACCAAAAGCCATTTTTAGTAATCAAAGTTGTTTTTTTAATCCCGCTTTTTTTCAGTAATGAAATCATTTGCGTGGGTTATTTGCAATGATTGAAGTTGTTTTTAATAAGGCAATTATTTGCAATAACTAGACTAGAGAAATTATTACTAATAATCGTAATAAGCCAGTTGTTTTCAATGACTAGACCGTTTTGTAATAGTCTAGATATTTGCAATAACTCGAATTCTTTGTAAAAGACTGCGTGTGCAATAAGTAGATTATCTCGGATTTCATAATATTACTTGCAGTTTGTTAGTCTCTTTATCTTCGAAAGTGACGGAACATATTTTTTCTTTTTTTAGTATTTATTAATACGTTAACTGTAATTACTATGACTATGGTCTTGGTTGTCGACTGTTCTTTTATTGTTTTTCGTTTCACTGCCCTAATCTGACATTCATTTCTTGGTAATGGTAAATGTAGCAGCTGCGGTCATTTCGCAAAACAGGAACAAGTGTGTAGTAGTCATCTTAAGAGACATAATTAAGAAACGCTAGGTAGATGTAAATTAGCGTCTTAAAGTGTCAAGAAAACTTAATTTTACCGCCATACCAAGAGTACACATGCCTATGTAATTTTATGACGTTTTCTATTTAATAACAGCTGCTTCCACTATCTTTATTAAGTGTTGCCCACGTAATTTAGAAAGAACATGCGCGTAATGTTCTCTGAGATGATGGGGAGGGATTCAATTAAATTTAAGAGATCTGCGCAGCGGCATGACTCAACGAAATGCAGACATTTTTCTTGGATTTTTAACGAAGGTTAGTATATTGCTAAGTCTTTAGAATACGATACTTTTTCTTCAAAGAAAACACAACTCGATATTCTTTATGTGAAAACGAGTCGGTGAATGTAGTGTAATATATTAAAATCGATATGGAAGTGTTAAATATATGCGATATGTAAAAATAGTTGCACACGCCCTATAACAGCGAAGGGGAGGATGGCATGTTATTGTTTAGGAACGCGTGTCGAACGAAAATCATGAATATTGATAAGTATTATAAAATTGGAATTAGCTTTGTGAGGTAGGTAGATAGGTTCAGAGTTAGATTTATGACTAAGCCATGTATTGTTAAAGGTGTGTTTGCGTGCGTTATAATTTTTTTGTTTCTTATAAGTTTGGACTGTAGTAATGTCGATATTTAATTGCTCTATAAGTTAATAGAGCAAAGGAATTTTTATATATATTTACTACGTTAGAGTCGTGTGTTTTAGAAATCGAATGGGTTAGCATAATATAAGCCGAAGAAGTTATTCAAAGGTTTCGTTACTGGACTCGAACCAATTCGAATTGGTTCGAATTTCAAGTGAAAATGAATTCGAACCAATTCGACTAAGCACACAAAAGTTGTTCATCTATGAGCAACTTTTGTGTGCTTAGTCGAATTAAAACATGGATGAAAACAGCAATTTATTGTAAAGTATATATACGGTCTTAAAGGAACATGTCTAGTAGACACATCATATATTTAAAACGGCTAAAACACGTAGAGCCTCCATGACTCAGTTAGTTTAGGTGAATCATTGGAAAGACTCCAGTTCGATCCTGGCAATGACGTAAGGAAACGTTATCAAGTATTTTTCAAACAAATGATGAATCCGCTGCTCTCTTACGGAAGTGGAAGGTTTTATTCATGGAAAATTGGATTTTTGTCCCTCAAAACAGGAAACTACCAGAACACTCGCAAAATACAGATATAGGACACTATGAGAATAGGATTAACCGGCCCATTCCCTCGGATTTGGTTTCAAATACCTATGTTAAAGTGTGGGTTTAAGCGTAAGCGTAAATCAGGAAGGAAGACAGGATATTTCATCGTATGTTACAAGGGCATCATCGAGAGAGAGAGAGAGAAATTCTCAGAGATAGTCAAAGATTCAAGAATAGTTTATGAAATACTTTTCCGTATTATTATTCAAGTGAAAATAAGCTGACAAATGGCATAAAAACATATATAATTTCCAGAGATCTTTCTTTCTATTATATCGATTATTTTCTGACTTGATGGAATTCAATGACATTAGATAATTGGGATCCCTATTAAAATTTATCGAGTCGTTCTAAGTGATCCATTTAATGGGAAAAAATAAGAGAAATAAATTATGCCTAAAAAACACACAAAAAAATTAGAGCTTTAGTTGACTGCAAAAACCTTTTGATGCTTTTTTATACTTGTTATTCAAAAAGAATAGTACAAGTTATCTAAAAAAAAGAATACAAATTTTCCATTTCCATTAGAAACTTACAAATTATTTTGTGGTTTAAGAAACCTATCGTATAGACGTGTCTGAATCAGTATTTATATCTCTTTCCATGAATTAAGACGGTAAATGTAAAAATCAATCCACCTAGTTCAACTGAAAATAAGCTGACAAATGACACAAACATACATAATTTCCAGAGATCTTTTTATTATCTTGATTGGCTAATATATTTAACTTTTTCTTTAAAAATATGTATGAATTCTTTTGAAAACTATATTAAATACTAATAAAACTGATATTATTGCTTCTTGCTATTTAAAATGCACATTTTAATAACATTTTAATAATCTACCATTTAATTTTTAATATATATTATTTTATAAATTATTTTATCCGAAGTGTTATACACATAACGTTTATTTTTATGTATTAATATTAATATATAACTAGATCAGACTAGTACCGATAACTATAGCACATTGACAAAAACGTACTGTATACTGTATTGGCAACTCCGCATTGGTGTCTTGGGTTGGACAGGATAACAAAAAAAGCTATGGAAAGAGTGAAAAGAAGAGTAAGAAAGATGATATCAGGGTTATGAATTGTAAAGTATGAGGATAGATTGAGAGTATGCAAACTGCAGACACTGGTAAACAAGGAAAGAGACATCTAAGCTTCTGAAAGAGTGTTATAGGATATCATTTGGAATTGTTCGTTAAGTGGAAAGCAGGAAGAAGACAAGGGAAGATCCATGGAAGTTAAGTTCATGTGTGGTTAAGAAAGGGGTGAAAGCTAGAGCTATATTTTTTCACACTAAGCAGTGAAAGAATGTGACATGTCTCTTGAAGTGGTGAGTGCATCCAGTGTGAAAGAGTTTAAGCTAAAGGATGACAGGTGGTATGGATAGTCTATGGTCTCCCTCGGTGAGTCCTTGACTCCCTAATGGTCTCAGGTAACAACAATAAATTACAATCGACGCCTGTATACTCCTGCAGAATTGATGTTTGCATCTATGGCGCTAGGCTGCCCGAAGAAACGCTGTTTTAAGTTCGATTCTTGTCACCTACATGTTTCTAAGCATTTCTTCAAGCGATTCCCAAGTTATTCGATCGGCAAGTAGGATTAAGTTTTTTTCCTCTCATAAACTCAGGTTTTTAATCCTGCAACTCGAGAAAATGGATTGCAGAAAAAACACAATTTCAGACAATGATATATAGGGTCAGCATGAGAGACCACGAAATGATGGCATTTGTCTGACGTACTCTCTTCCTTGGATGACAATTAAGTCTTCGGCCTTAAGTCTATGACTAAGAAGGTGGAGAGTGATTTCCCCCGTCCCCTAGTTAGTGCTACATTTTCTCATCTACTCACTTTGGGGAATAAAAGCAGTTTATTGATATTTAATACATACATTTTAAAGCTGAAATACTTAATGATATTTAATTTTTATATTAAAATCAATAAGATATTTAATGAAACATCACTTTATAAGACTTTATCAAAGCTAACCATGTAGTGCAATAAGCAAGACTATCTGTGATGCTTTGGCCAAGTAGATTTGAACTTTTTTTGAATTGCAATCCTTAGGTTAGGGTGACCTTTCCTGAATAAAAATAACGGTGAGGCCATCTGAACAGACAATGATGAATAGAAGACAATTGTGGAGTATTTTATTTTCAGCAAAATCTTCTGTCGTCTTATAGCAATCTTTTGAATTATCCTCAACATCAGTGGGTCTAACAGGTACTTAAGCACTTACATCCTTTCAAGTATTATTCAACTTAGATTTCGTAACTATAACTCCAGGAAAAGTGGTTAGCCTCATGCCTAAAAGTATTATTTTGTCTGTAAATTGCGTGTGTTCTACTGGTCGGTTTGCCTGGTTGTGAAAAAAAAATAGTTTGGGATCCTTATCAAGTAAAAAAAGGTAAGGAAGAGTACTACAGTAACTTCATTTCATCTAATTATGAATGAATGTAATACATGTTCTGCAATGAACATGGTTTAATTTACCATTAGAACTTTTTTTCTTGGTACTACAAATTTTATTATTTTTTCTAGCTTGTATTTTAGTCTCGCCATATTTTAATATAACAAATTTTTCTCTCTTTTTTTTAATCTATATAGAATTATATAGAAAAAAAGAATACACAGGACAAATGAGATAATACAGTACATCTTACAGCATACTATCAACTGTCAACTTTACTGACATAAGGGGTGAAGCAAAAGCTCTTCATTTTCCTGGCTATCTTGAGAGAAAGTGTGAGTGGAGAACGTTTATGAGCTAATTGCTCGCCCTGAGTGGGCTAGGAGATTAGTCCTCAGTGTTGAAGTTTAGGATGGCTTTAGGTCTTTTATGTTTGAAATAATCCATTGCGTCATAATCTGCAGCCAGTTGGATCAGTTTGTTAGGGTGCACAGATGCTTTTGAGAAGAATTTAGGGTGCACAGATGCTTTTGAGAAGAATTTGATTGCTATAGTCTGCATGAGAGTGTAAATATAGGGGATATTTATGTCCCGATGTAGCTGGATATGTCCCGGATGAACCATGGGACACCCAGGATCATTCTGAGACATTTATTCTGGATACGTTGTAATTTGAGAATATTAGTATTTGAATTATGACTCCAGGCCGGTGAAGCGTAGGTGAGTATTGGGCGAACCATCAATTTGTATATGAGAAGTTTGATTCTGGTGCTCAGCTTACTGTTTCTGTTAATTAGCGGGTAGAGCTGGGCTATGGTTTTTGATGTGTTTGCACAGAGAGTCTTGATATGGGAGCTGAAAGTCAGTATTCTGTCCAGTATTACACCAAGATAGTTGATCTCAGTTTTCCACGGAATTTTAGTGTTGAAAAGGAGAATATCTTCTTTAGGAAGCACTGATCTTCTAAAGAATAGGACGGCTACGCTCTTCAGGGGATTCACCTGAAGAGCGTAGAATATTTCTCCAAATGGCGAATCAGTCACCTGATTCGCCATTTGGAGAAATATTGTTCGATTAGCAGTAGGTTTCTTGCAGTTTCTTGATGGCTAGGTGAGGCTTTAAAGATCTGGCCAATATCGCTGTGTTATCAGCGTATAGAGCTTTAATTGAAGATAATGGGTTGTGCGGTATATCATACAAGTATAAGGAGAATAGGATTGGTGCTAGTAAGGATCCTTGTGGAACTTCAGCCAAGATACGTTTTTGTGTCGAGACTACCCCACGCATCCTGACTTGCATGCGCTTATCGTAGAGGTATGTCTTTATAAGATGAATGATTCCGATTGGTACACCAGATGATATCAGTTTGTATAGCAAACCATAATGCCAAACTTTGTCAAATGCACTGGCTATGTCAAGGAAAACAGCCCCAGTGCATTGACGCCAGTTAAAAAACCCGTGATGATGTGTTCCACTAATCTGTGTATTTGTTGCGTGGTGCTATGCGATTGTCGGAAGCCAAACTGCTCCTCAGGCAGGATATTTAGTCGGAGTACTGAATCTTGGAGTCTGGTAAGAATTACCTTCTCGGCAATTTTGCCAAGATTTGAGATGAGGCTGATTGGTCTGTAACTTTGAGGCAATCTGGGATCTTTTCCAGGTTTATGGATTGGTATTATGTCCGCCAGGTTCCAGTAGGAAGGGAAATGTTTGTAGTGAAGGATGGAGATAATTATATTTGTCAGATGGACAATAGCTCTACATGGTAGAAGCTTTATTACTTTGTTAGAGATACCATCGGGTCCAGGAGCCTTTTTGTTCTTGAACGTCTTAATAATAGCATATATTTCACCAGGTGAGGTGGGTGCAGTTTGAGTGGAATATGTGAGAGAAGAATTGAGTGAATATCTGACGTTACGGTGGATCGTGTATATATGGTTAAAATCGAGGTGACCGTATGCAGGTTTACATTGTTTTTCAAGATGATTTGCTACTGCTTCAGCTTTATCAGCATCAGTGTGGATGAGACCTGAATCTGTTTGGAGGGGGGGAAGAGGTTTATTTCTGTTTTTAATCTTTCTGATGAGATTGCATATGGAGTGGTTATCAGCAGAGATGGAGGTCAGTTTTTCTTCCCAGAGTTGAGTTCTATGGGCTGCGAGGGCATCTCTCATTGCAGAGTTGAACCTGTTCAAGATCCGTTTGTCTTGCGGCACCCTGGTGTTGTGGTATCTTTTTCTTGCCTTAATTTTTTCTCTAATCAGATTCATAATATCTTCTGGCAAGTGGTTGGGTTTGCGGGTAGTTGCAGGGGTAGTAACTGCTCCACAGGCTGCTTTAATCTGTTCTGTTAGATTTTTAACAGCTATTTCAATTTCCTCTTTTGATTTAATGATGGGAACAGGACCAATATATTTTGGAAGTACCTTGGAGAGCCTTTCCCAAGGAATGAATGGGTGAGGGAGGAAGATAATTTTTCGAGGTTTCCCAATTTTAACCATATTGGGTTATGGTCTGATGACAGATCATTAATTGTCATTAAATTGTATTGGAGTCTGATGTGCTGCAATATGGCTATGTCCAACACATCACCCGACCATAAGTGTTGTGATGGGTGGGGGGCGGGTCAGCTGGACCTATTACATTAAGGTTGTTGAAAGCAGCATTGTTTTGTAGTATTTGTCCATTTTTGTTGGTGGAACGGCTATTCCAGGTTGAATGCTTGGCATTTAAATCACCTGACACAATGATAGGCTCTCCGGTATCGAATAAGGCGTTCAAATCCGAAAACAGTAATGATTTTCGTAGAGGATGATATGCTGTGAAGAGTTTTAATTTGCCGACAGAACTCGTGAGAATCTCGAGGTTGGTGGTAGGAAGAATGTTTATAGAGTGATGAGAAATGAAATTATTAATGAAAATTGCCGTGCCTCCTCCTCTGTGGGATAGTCTATCAGCTCTGTACAGTTGGTATCCACAAAGTTTGGGCTTGTCTGAAGGTCTTAGGTGCGTCTCATTTAGTAAAAGGACATCTGGCTGATGTCTTTGGACGAAATTTTGAAGTTCTAAAATCTTACTCCTGAGGCCGTTCGGATTCCACGCAATGATCTCTAGAGATTCTGGTTTTAAATTGTTACTGTTCATTAGTGAGCACTGAAATAATGGCTTTTGTGTCCTTTAGAGATCTGTTAGTAGAACTTTGTGAAGGGTTGGATTTGCTAAAATCCAACAGCATATTTGCGAGAGAAGAAGTAGTGATAGCTGTCAGATTTGTGTGTGGTGTTGTCTGTTCACGGGATGACTGTTTAGGACGAGTTACATCCGCATATGACCTAGATTGTTGTTGCGGAGTTACTCTTTTGGGAACTTCTGGCTTCGTCTAAAGGGCGTCTGACCTTTTATATTGAACTTCAGGAAACTGTGAAGTAGTCTCTGATATAGGTGTGCTGAGTGAGGAAGAAAATGTTTCTGCTTCTGATTTTCTATTTCTTGGCTTGTGAACGCATCCTTTGTAATTGGCAGTGTGAGAACCGTCACAATTGGCACATTTAGCCAGGGTAGAGTTTGGTTTAGTGCATGTATTTGTTGGGTGGGCGACCCCATATTTTAGACATGTGAATTCAGCCTTGCACATCATCTGGGTATGGCCAAATCTTTGACATCTGTGGCACTGCCCTGTTGAATCTCTTTTTCTTAGTGGTTCTATAGTAATTTTTAGTCCACAGATGGATGTCAGATCATATATGTGCTTATAAGCTTGACTGATCTCAATTAGAACCAGTGGCATTGGAGTCTTGTCTTTTTTGGTCATTCTACTGACCTTAACGGGTGGAAGGTCTTGGTGGTGTAGATCCGCAACCACTTCTTCTATGGATACGTCTTCAGAGACACCTCTAATTACTACCTTGAGGTTTCTTTCTGATCCTAGTGAAAAGGTGTGATACTGTATGCCCTTGGCATCCACTTCACCAGTCAACCTTTGATAATCCATCCTCGAGCAGGGCTGTATTTTAATACCTTCTGTGACATTCTTTGCTTGACTATATGAAATCTTTAAATTAGATATCATAGTCCTTAGGGACATCCAGTTTTTTCTTTTTTCGCAGAATAATCGGCGGTATCTTTTCCCTTGAGGAGGTAGGAGAGTCCGGGTTAGGACCGTCTTCTTCCATTCGATCCGCTTTGGGTGGTTCAGAGGCTGCAGTTTTGCGAGCGCGAACCTCCTGATAATCGCTGTGATATGCAATGGAATTGTCATCAGCAGTTGTTTCTATTACGCTGGTGCTATCTTGATGGATACTGGGAAGAAATTCAGAGAGTTGAGGATCATCTGAATCAACCTCTTCTATTTGATGAATTACGACTTTACCTGGCCATTTAGTGCAGTAGATTGCCTACATGCTTTAAGATAACCAGAAGTTCTTAGTTCTTCATATGGTGCCTCCATGATTGTCGCCAAAATCTGTTCTGTGGGGGCAGGACCATGCCTTGCCCTTGTCACGATAGCAAATAGACAGTTGCTTATGATTACAAGATATGAAACAATGGCGATACTAGCGGCAGTAGGCCTAGCGTATTGCCCTTGTAATTTCAATTGGCTTACCTGGATAAACCACTCTGGAAAATTGAAGTATTTGTTTATAGTAGCAAGCAATTAACTACTATTACTAATGAATAAGCATAAATAGCTAAAAAACAAATCAATCTAATTCACAATCAATAATACACGAAACACTAACACGCGAGCCGCCATCACGAAAACCTCAAAATACGTCCAAGGAGTCCATCGTACAGCCTTATAATCCTTATAAGGACTGGCTTAAGCTTTTCATCTTCCCCGTTATCTGTAGAGGACAGTGGAGGGATAAGGTGTTATTGAGCTATTAAAGCTCTGATCATGGCAGGAGGGTAACAGCAACAGTCGAGCCTGCCTCAGTTAGAACCTCATTGGCTACAGCATTACCATCCATTACCCTCCAATGATTATTAATCAGCGCATCTCACGGTCGACTTTAAATACCAGCCATTACCTAACACCCAATCATACAGTAGTCCTTATAAGGACTGGCTTAAAGGGGCGAAGCAAGAATGCTTTTCATCTTCCCCGTTATCTGTAGAGGACAGTGTAGGAATAAGGTGTTATGGAGCAATTAAAGCTCTGATCATGGCAGGAGGGTAATAGCAATAGCCGTGCCTCAGTTAGGGCTTCATTGACTACAGCATTGCCATCCATTATCCTCCAAGGGTATTGGATTGAATAAATCAATCGCCGCATCTCACGGTCGATTGATTCATCCCAACACCCCATCATACAGTCTTATCCTTATCCTTATAAGGACTGGCTTAAAGGGGCGAAGCAAGAATGCTTTTCATATTCCCCGTTATCTGTAGAGGACAGTGTAGGGATAAGGTGTTATTGAGCTATTAAAGCTGTGATCATGGCAGAAGGGTAACAGCATCTTGCCTCGATTCAAGTAATACTTTTTTATTTATTAAAATTAAGTGGTGTGTTACTATCTTTTATTTAAAATAATCTACTTTTGGAGTTTTTGAAATACTTTAAATTAATCTTTAATGAAGTTAATGTTTAATAAAATATTTTATAAAATATTTGTGAAATATAATATCATTTTATAGGGTAAATGTAGAACCTATATAATGTTACATAAGCTAATTAATGTCATGCACAATAATACTACTGGTATGAATTCAATCTTTGTGGCTTCCTTCTCCGAGCAGTCCAACTTTGGATTCAATTGAATAGAAAATTTCAAGTTAAATGAGAGCAGATGAAGAGCATTTTTTTTCTTTCTTTCTTTCAAGAGCCGAGTTCATTCTTCGTGTGACAAAAAAACAACATTTCTACGAAAATTTCTCTACTTCTTCAGTGAGTATTCGAAAAAGACATTTTAGTCGGAGTGAAAACCCAATTCGTAGGAAGAGAAAAGTGACTTCAATTGGACGATAAAATTTCTCCCATGGAGAATGACTTCTGTTTAAAACCTTATAAATCATCCCATAGGAGATTTGCTTCGACCATTGTAGCATTTTAGTGTGAAGTGAGGCACGCAGGATATAAATTCCTCGGTAAAGGGGGTTACTTCGATAAATGTAGAGAAATATTGGACTTTACAACTGTCTTACAAAAATACTTAAGACGGCATGATTTATGATTCGTCGAGGGTAGATGTACCTTTCATCTTGCTAATGATATTGGTAGCGAACTGTTTTCGCTGGTAATTATGGTTCCAATTGGTCTGTACTTTCCATTACTACGGAAACTCAGTTGGTTATATGCCAATTATCAGCAGATTTTCCTTAGTGTTCTCCAGGGAAATGTTTAAGTCTTCTGACACACAGCATGCTTGAATATCTCTTTCCTTCGAAACTGGGGGAAGAAAATTGTAGGGAGGGGGGAGTTGGAAACCCAATTACGAAAGCAGTGTTTTTGTACCGAAGTTAAATTTAATCTTATTTTAAAACTACGAACTCTATATTCAACGTATTGAATTCATCCAGTCGCTTACTGTTTATTGAAGCCATGGTGATGAAACTGGAAGACATTTGTAAGCAGCTTCCCTTTGGTTAAGAAAATAAAAACAGTCCAAAGTAACTTCATCGTATTGTCATTTTTAGAATTTTCTTTTATTTGATCACAGTAACAATACCGATCAATCCTTTTAATATCTTCTTATGGACAATAAGTATATTGAATTTTCTGTCATTAGTTGAAGTCTATGAGCTGAAAGAACGGAAGCCGTAGAGTTATACACGTGCTGTCTGGATGATAGGAGGAGATTCTTGGCGTTGCTTAATGGTTGAAGTCATTTGCCAAACATCCTGATGCCATGATCTCACAATTGTAGTGAAACAGAAGATATTAACAATACAACAATGGACCACACACACACACACACACACACACACACACACACACACACACACACACACACACACACACACACACACACACACACACACACACACACACACACACACACACACACACGCACACACACACACACACACACACACCAATCGATATCTGTAAGGTTGTGTGTGATAGAGTCAGTTATGTTGAAGCCGTTGCCTTGCATGATCGATACAATGATATTAGAGTTAATGGACTTCGCAGGGCTCTCTTCGTGGAGTGGAGTTCCTTCCGCTGTACCCTCCCATGTGTCACGGCCAGACCCAGGGGCCTACTTTAATTATCGTTCCCTATCCAATAATTGACGAGGGCACTAATTTGTCCCTTTACTTCTCCGTGCCTGGGATATAAAGATTACACAGCTTTGATCCTATTCTCTCTCTCTCTCTCTCTCTTTCTTTTTTTCTTTCTTTCTTCCTTCATGTTCTTTTATCAGCGTTTCTTTGTCTCCTTAATTACAGTGAACATTATGGGCTAGAGCACACAGAGTCTTGAACACGTTGTGTCTCTGAAGTGGGTGATGGATAATCCACTAATGATGGTTTTATAACCTTATATTATAAGGTGGTTGTGTTTTTGCCGAGTTGTCATACTGGATCTAAATTAAATAGTCACGTTGAATCTATAAAATCATCGCTTATCCATTGTGACAAAAAGTATTAACAATATAAAACTAGAATTAATAAATGGTCCATGAAAAACTATTCTTTACAGAGACGGACTTGTTTTTCTTGACATGAACTAAAGGTTTTAAGGAATTATTACAATTAATTAAGGTTAGAACTAGTACTGAATCCAAACTGATGTTTTACTGTCAGTGGCGGGAGGGATTCCGCGCCTAATGAAACAACTTTTTAGTGAATTCAAAAAACAATCAAAATAGCATCACGCTAACTTGGCAGCTTATAAAATCCACTGCTTGTGTACATCAAAGATTTCGAGTTCTAATTGCATAAGGTACAGATTATTATGAAAACCTGATCTCGAGAAGTCTGAATAGATCGTTTATAAAATTTATAAAGGTTAGCTTAAAAATATTCGTGATAGGATTTAATAGATTAGTTAATAGAGGTTTAATAGATTAAATGAAAATGAGATGCGATGAAAATAACATTCTAGTATCAAAATTTGGAGGTTCCGGTTTGTAAACTAATGTATTCCATCTCTTAATGATGTTTTGGTTAATATATTCATAAAGGATTTTTTTCTATAAAATTCTTAATTTTCTATTATGAATAACTATAAACGTTAGCTTAACTCTTGTAAGCTAACTAGTAACATTCCATTCACAGAACGCAATTAAATGTTCTGTTTAATAATTAGATAGTGTCTGATATTCCTTCAGGATATTCTTCGTTATATCTAAAGGAGCAGTGTACGTATTGGACTAAACGAAAGTTAAACCCCTGCACCATAAACACAATAGCACGGTTATTATTCTATGTAAGAATGAAAATAATAATAATTATTATCGCTTCCTTTATTTGCATTTTATTATTATTAAAATGGATTACACTGTTTCATTATTTTGTCGCATTTAATGAAAACAAGTGATATCGTGAAGATTCTGTAGGATTGCTTGTTATTTCATAAGGAAGATCCCCAAAATTAAAATTTTTGTAATTCTGAAAACTCCCAAATAAATTTTAATATCTCCAAAACGCGATCTCTTTGACCTTGAAAACAGTAAGCTTTGTGAGGAACTTCGTTTTAGGAACTTCTTAAGAGATAATTATCTGACAATGTACTGAAAAGTGCAATTATCTTAAAATATATATGAAGCTCTTCTTACATCTATTATTAGAATTAATAATAGATGACTCCACAAGATGGTATATTCCAGGTACAGGTTTTTGGGAGTTTTAAAAATATTATAATGGATGACGAAAGTTAGGTTTATCAGATTTTGTATACCGATTAACAGCTAGAAGGAAAAGTATAATCCATAAAGGTAATATACATAATTTTCAAAGCGTTGTTTCGTTTATTATATAAGAATAAACAGACTAATACACAATTATTATTATCATAAACTACCTATAATAACTTCGTTCTGTGTATTTTCGTGAGGACTGACTATACATATACAATTCTTATGTAAAATGGAAGTTTTAATTAAGAACTAACTTGAAGTAAGGCTATGAGGCGAATAGTGTGTCTGTGAACTGTGTTTATTATTTGTAGTAATCAAAAATCCTGTTTTTCATTACTACAAAAACAGGTTTTTTGTCCTGTTTTTGTTCATTGTGTCTTGAACTAAATAACATCGTTGTAATAGGCATAGAAAGGGTGTTGAATATAAATAGTCAGGAATATTTTAAGAATATCAAATGACTATTCACAAACTTACATCACTCATCAGGACTATTGATACCCTTTGGTTGGCTGGAATTCTATTTAGGACGCAAGAAACATTTTATAAGCCTTTTCACTGAATGTATGTTATCCTGTTTGATACGGAGTGAACATTAGCTTTCTTCTTTCATTAAAACAAGCAAATTGGCCAGACAGAACATGCATTTAACTGACATGTTGACTTTCTGGTCTCTGTTGTCTCTTTTATAATATTCCAACCAATAGTTCGAAAAATACAATATATATTGATCGTAAAAAGAATGTAAAAGTATAAGTCACATTAAGACATTCGCCCTAATTTTTTTATCTGCGACTTCAAGGTATGTACTGCGCATAGTGCATAAAATGTGCAATCGACCACTGACATCACTGTTGGGGCTGAGGAAGCCAATTCATTGCTTCACTTCGAAATGAAGGCCCACGTAATGATTCATTTAGAAGCAACTTCTAGATTTCGATTTAGAGAAAATCACCTCTCTCTAATGTTGCGCTGCGGTAGCCGTGTGGGTGGCATCCTAAGAGGAATGGGTAAATTTTAATAACACCCTTCATCGGATACACTTGGCTACAATGCGGACTTTGCCACAATATTTTTCCTGCCACAAGGAAAAAACTCAATCAATCACCGACAGAATTACTCAGACTGATTGATTCATTGCTGCCCAATCAATTGTCTCCTAGCTCATCTTGTTCTTCTTACACGACAAGCAATTGTTTGTGTATTGAAAAAACAACAGCATGGGAGTAAATAGAAAAGTATTTTGTCAGTAGTTTTGATTTTATACATGATATTATCATGAACATGACCGAATAAATGTCGAATTCTTTGACAACGTAACTTCCAAACTGACTGATAGAATTGTCCTGTTTTTCACGATGTTTTTTAATGCAATTTTTTCCCCTTTTTCTGTTGTTAATTACAACCTTTCCACAGCGTCATCGGCGATTGGTTCTACCTCACTACCGTTTGTAAACTATTGGTCTCTTTGGTCCTCCTCAAACGCAACAAACAGAGACCAGTCTCCGAACAAAAGTCAGAACACCAAGAAAGACAAAGAAAAACTTCACGCTGTCAGTAATCGAAGTTCTTTTGAACCCGATTTTCGCGTGTGTTGTTATAAACGTGTCATAAAGCAAGGTCACTTCGGACTGCAGCAAATATTTATTCTTCACACACACACACACACACACACACACACACACACACACACACACAAACACTACAACGTTACGCCATATGATTCGAAATTGGCAGCGAGGTTTGCCAGCAGAAAATCAGTCAGAAAGATTCTTTTATGTTCTCGAAAAGCAGGACAACATCACGTTTAGTTGATATCGTTAGCATCGATCCGTTCATGATTCAAGTGCTCGCAATACTAATTTACTATTCGACGGAATCAAACATGTCTTCGTATTAGAGGGAACGCCATTGTTAAAGTTTACTTGCTATGATATATTTAAGATACTCAAAAATTGCCCAAAATTCATGGTTGGTTTGCTCAAAACATTTATAGGAAAGACGCCGCGTTTGGAGTACTGTAGCAGCGTGCACTGTTCCAACATCTAATAGGAAAAAAATATGACAGGAATAGTAAGAACTCATCGTTCATATGTACATTCAAAAATGATAATAAATCCTAATTTAAAAAAAAAAAAAAACGTTGGTCATTTCAGAAATGAATATTAATCAAAAGCGAAAAAAAGATCCTGTTTTTTTATTGCCTTTTATTGTAGGACATCGACTATTCCCAAATTAAAGAAAAACAACGAATAATAATGAAATTTGTTCTCGACGGGGATGGGGGGGGGATGTGAATCTCAAAAGGACCATTAGGTATACGATAGAAACTTCTTAACGGTGCATGAACGCTGCTACAAATGTATGTAGAGACGCTCCCTAATTCTGAAGTATAATAATAAGTTAACACACTTTGAATGTGTACGAATCCAATCCATTCTTATTTCGATTCGCCTCGTATATTTTTAATAGCTAATGATGTCCAACTGCAAATGAAGTCATGCCGAGGATATTCAAAGGTCTAGGAATGTGACCTCCTGGCGAGCATTTACAGAACCTCATTTTTATTAATAGCAAATGCATTTCGATTCTCCATTATAGGCTGCTCATAAACTGGGTTTTGCTCTTCAAGACCGCCATAAATTTACTACTAACTGCACCATTTATCACACCTCGGTTAAAGCCTTTAAGTACATTTCCATATTCACAAGTAAAAAAAAAAATAAATGCAACTCACACCTTAGTCTCTTTCAAAATGGCACTATTAACTTCCCAATGTCTTTATATCCAGTTTTTCTCCATTTCCGTTAAATAAAAAAAAAAAAAAAAAAAAAAAACTCATAAAAATTTGAACTCGCCGCAACATCAAAGATTATCTGTATGTTCGCTACTTTACTTTTGCCACTCAGAATAAATGGCTTGAGTTTATTAGATGTGCCAGATATTTCTCAACTTGCCGTAGTAACTGGACACATTACACACTTTACTCTCCTAGTCAATGTTTGTTCCATTTTCTTGCGATTGCTTTGCGGTCTCTCGTAAACGTGTATTTCAGTTAGAATTGTTCAATTGCTCAACCCTCAACTTTCAAAACTCAAGGGAAATGTAACTGCCAAAGTATCTCGTATTTTTCAAGATAAACTCCACTGCTTATCTACATTAAACTATCTGAAATCTGGAGTAGAGAGAAGTCTGCTTACCGGATAAAATTTATGGAAAGTAGGGAAGGTTTTTTTTTTTTTTTTGCTGTTTAAGGAAATCACTTTTCTGATTACATTCAGATTAAACGCGAGATTGAAAAGATTGGAATCGACTCGCAGCAGTTATAAATATCAGTAAGGAGTCGACCTGCTAAATATGGAAATATAAGGAAAGAGAATGGAAACTGGAAAAAAAGGGAGAGAGAAAAACAATAAAAAAAAAGCAAATAAAAAGAGGCAAAGAGTGAAGCAGAATACCAAAAATTAAAGAGAAATAAACAAAACGAATGGATATTTCTCAAAATGAAAACGTATACTTGGTCATTCATCAAAGAAAATGCAATCTTTGGGGAAAGGTGATGCTTAATCCCATGAACCCCTTCTGGTTTACCGTAACTGCAAGTAGCGAGTGTCATTTTTAGACAGCAAGATGAACAGTAAACTCCTAAGATTAACGATCTCTAGCGCGACACCGATGACAAGAAAGAAATAGGAATTGTTGGAGAATAATTAACTTTTTTGAGTTGAGATTAGCGCTGTTTTTCATACCTGCATGGACGTTTTTATCATGTGTACGGTTTTATCTAAGCTTGGAAGACACCTATAATGTGCAAGTGGATAGGAGATGAAAGTGGGAAGCCTCGATTAATAACTCAAAAAGTTCGTAAATTATCGTGTTTGATGACATAATATCGATTTGTGAAATTACCATTGATTAGTTCTGTAACGTAATAACCATTAAAGAAACTGTTGTTGTAATAACAACAGTGAGTTTTTATTTTTTTTTTTTAATTTTTTGGCTAAATGGGTGAAGCAAGAATGCTTTTCATCATCCCCGTTATCTGTAGAAGACAGAGGACAGTATAGGGATAAGGTGTTATTGAGCTATTAAAGCTCTGATCATGGCAGGAGGGTAACAGCAATAGCTGAGCCTCAGTTAAAACTTCATTGCCTACAGCATTGCCATCCATTACCCTCCTTGGGTACCCATTTTAGTCGCCTCGTACGATATGCATGGGCTACAGTGGGGCTATTCTTATTCGGGCGACCACACAGGGATGAGTTTTTATTTGAACTTAATTGGTTGATGGAATGAGTCCTTGACTCTTTATCCCTTCATCTGGATTTTAGATTGTGGGTAATTTACCCGCTCATTGTGAGCATTGAGGCTGTATCAGCTTTCTCTTGCGATGGAGGATTTCGGTTTTTTATGATTGAAACGATCTGAGGGCTTGTAGTCCGCTGCCTGTCGAACTAGCTGATTTGGGTGATTATCCGTGATTGTGAAGAATTTCACTGCAATGCTTGTCATGTAGGTCTTAATATCTGGAAGATTGGCTTCTTGATGTAACTGGATGTTTCTAATGAACCATGGGGCATTAAATGCCATTCTTAGGCATTTATTCTGTATTATCTGAAGTCTGTTGATGTTGCTTTTAGTCGTGTGACCCCAGGTTGGAGAGGCGTAAGTTAGTTGCGGTCTGATTACCGATTTGAAAAGGAGGATTTTGTTGCTTATGCTTAGGAAGCTGTTCCTGTTCAAAAGTGGATATAGCTGTGCTATAGTCTGACTTGCCTTAGTGGCAACACTATCCATATGTGACTTGTAGTTTAGACGTCTATCAAGATGAACTCCCAGATATTTGGTAGAATTCTGCCAAGGGATGATTTTACCAAACATTTCTATGCTTGTATTCGGTTCTGCTTTACGTCTGGTGAAAAGTACTGCAGAGCTTTTGTTTGGATTAATTGCGATACGTCATTTGGTGTACCAATCCTCCAATTCATTGACTGCTCTCTGCAGCTTGATTGTGGCCAGGTGTGGACGGAGGGATCTGGCTATAATGATTGTGTCGTCGGCATACAGAGCGGTGATAGCTGGGGACAGTTTGGGGAGATCTGCCATGTATATGGAGAAGAGTAGGGGAGAGAGTAGAGAGCTTTGAGGTACTCCGGCCGTGATTCTCCTCTCTGTGGATCTGATACTGTATGAGTTTTTATAGTTTTTATAATTCTTATAAGAACTGGGCGATGGACCGAGTCCTTGACTCTTTATCCCGTCATCTGAATGAAGTAAATCTGTGTGGATGGAGTGTTATTGAGCTAAAAAGAGCTAAAAAAAAAAATTATTTTTAAATAACACTATTACTATATTTGCATTAATATTTTATAAGAAATATTATTTTGTACTAAAGTATACAGTAATTTAAAAATAATTTAAAAGTATAAGTAATTTAAAAATAGTTATAATTTGTAAAATACGAAAGACCAATGACGAGATCTGAGATTATTGACATTCACTGAAGTAGATTTTGGCGTAGGCTTTTGATAGAAATGTGCAATTTTGTTTACCTAAGTATCCATTAAGAGAGAATGAAACTTTTGTCAAAGTATATGAAAAGAGAAAAAAAATCGTCGTAGGCCGAATTCACTTCCGTCTTGAAATAACACTAAATCACAGGTCGAACGACATCCATAAAGGAGTAAGAAAATGCCAATAGCAACAGCTTTTTTTCGCTATCAACAGTAAAACGAGATATACGAAGTACGGTTTGAAAACTCGACGATATGAATGCCATTTGAACAATAGGTTCAACTTAAAGAAACTCAATTTGTTATATAAAGCTCTAAACTTCGATAACAATGAAACCTAGCCAGATCTGGCCATCTAAAAGACCCGTTTCACACTTAATGGGGATATTAAAGAAAGAAAGCACGCAAAAGAAACAAAATTCTCATAGTTTTTGAGTCCCAAGTCGATAACAAAAGACGTACGATAAGAGTTACATTGCTAAGAAATATCTGGCCCGTGTTAGAAAGATAAGTAAAACTCTGGCATTTTTGAAAACTGCTCATCGAGTTCGCTGCACTTTCCAGATAGTCATTTCACAACAGATAGTGCGAAGGGAAAAGGAAAAGGATGAAGGAAACCAAAGCTATTTTTCAATGATACGTTTCTTTTCTTTTTTTTTCTTCTTTTTTTTTGCGTGAATTAATTCAAGAAGCAACATTTTATGGTATTTTTCTATATGCACTGTATTAGGTAGTCGTTAACAATATTTTTATTTCTTAAATTCATTCAAATTAAAGATACTGGCGACAGTCACACCATTCGATAGCTAATATGAAAAATTCGACCGTATCTCCGTATTATCTTCATAATACAGCCGATTTAACCATTAATATTCTAGACTTTACATCGTATATGCAGGTAGCAGGGGCATTTTCCAGGGCATGTTTAATAATCGCCATGTTTAGAGTGCAAGTCGGATGTGTGGGATCAAGCGTTCTAGCTTGTTTGCAGTACATGCATCACTCTGAATAAATAACTCATCAATAAGTTTGAATTTGTCCAAATTTGTTCGCATTGACAGAATGTTTGTGTCACAACCTGTACTTGATACGTGCATCTCTGGTGGTTTGGTGCTCCCAGTTTTCCCTGAAAATTGGTGGTACACGTGGTTGGCGAGAAGTGGATGCATGTGGGAGGTGTATACAATACTATATATCCCTGCAATTGATTGAAATAAAGGTAAAGAGATGTCAGCTAAAGTCATCTACTGCAGTATGAGTAGCTGAAGATGTCAGTTACTCATACTTCTGCTGTTTTCCCAGGACTTTGTTCCGCGATTGAGTGCTGTAGTTCTATCCACTACGCACGTTGTAGAATGGGATGGATCCTAGATAAATCCCCAATTATTAGAGACAATTAGAACAATTTTCCACTATAGGTTCAGTGTTTGACTGCAGGCTATTGCGTTTTTTTTCTGTAAAAGTTCTATAGCTAATGTGTACAATATTTCAGAGAGGGGATAGTCTTTTTTCATCCCTCACAAGTAACGTAATGTATCGATAAGATAGGCATTTAATTTCGAACTGAACAGAACAGTGCTTCCTTGTAGAGTAAGTTGAGTGTCTGTTTGATACAAGGGAGTCATACCTGCACGATCTTATAACTTCAAAAAAAAAAAAAAGATACATATATGTTCAGTTCTTTCAAATGCTTTGTCTTGATCAAGGCTTGTTAGTGCTAGGATTTCGTTGGGAGTATTAACAATGTGGTTGGAGTTCCTGGCTGGGTATAGGTTGGCATGGAGTGAGCAACCTGGCACAGAATGTTTCGAAAGCTGTGAGACTGTTGACTAGTGTGCTGAGATGGCAACATGCTGGAAATCTATTCGTTTTGTAATTATGGGTGCAGGTGAAGTCGTTAGCCATAATGATGCGTTCTATGTCAACTGTAGAAAGGTGGTTCTGTATAAATTCCATTATTTGTGTTTCCAAGGCGTTTACTATGATATGTATCTGTTGAAGATGTGAAGAATGTTACGATTTGGTGTTTCTATATGAGAAAATACGACATGGTTTGGTATTGCTGCAATCAACTTGAGTTTGTAGGGTGATCCATGGCCTCTCTGGAACTAAAAATGAGTTCCAGAGAGAGGCCATATTATCTACAGTTAGAGTACAACCCATATTTTTCTGACAACCATTTCTGTAGTAATAATAATACAAATTTTTCAAAGTATTTAAAGTTTTCAACAAAATACTTATAACTTTCAACTAAATATTGACTTTTATTCAAGAAGATTTAAAAAAATCTATTTTTATTAACAGAAGAAGCTGGACGGCAGGCTGTGAGTTTGGATTCCAATTCCAATCTTCCATAGATGTTTTGAATCGGTTTTTAAGTGGTAGATGATGGATCTACCTCTGAACGATTAAAATCGTCGCCCATCTAAATAAATCTACAAATATTTATGAGCACAGTAGGTACTTTAGCTACGACCATCCAAGAGGGCTGTTCCATCACTGTGGTGAGTTGCCTCGATATTTTATTGCTTGAAATAATTATTGAAATTGTAATGATCAGACTCTGACCACAATATTTTCTCGGTTTTATAACTGGATGCCTACATAACTATGATAATAATTAACATTAGTTAACAATTAGTACAAATATTTGTTGTCTTAATTACGAAATTCTTAAGAATGATTTCCAAAATTATTGCCCTTTTTTCGATGTTTAGTAAAAGATAAAATTGAGGGAAAATATTCCTTTAAAGGAAGGAACTGTACGCTATCTGGGAATCCCATCACTAGAATCGTTTCATATTCTTTTAAAGTCTTCTCTTCCCAGTTTTAAGTGTGCGCTGGCAAAGAGGAATCCAAGTTTTAAAGTAGTAATCAAAGGTGAAGGCACAAGTGAGAAAACTGGTTTCTTTATACGAGCATTTATTTGTGGGTGTAGGACGTGTGCTATTTATAGTTTCTTATTCTTCGAGCACAAGCTAGTGGAATTGCGTATTGCCACTAAACTATACATTACATCATAAAAATATCCAATTTTATCTCCTATATCCATTTTCCTTTGAACGGTAGAGAACTCTTTAAAGTCTACTAGACAGATAGAACAGAAGAGGTCTGTCTAGTAGGATATATCCTCTTCAAAACGTGATGTATTATTGATATCTCACTGCGAACCCATTTTATTTTTTCAAGTAGTTTGGTTTGATGCTTTATTGTATGCCATTCAAGAATGACAATAGAACGATATGTTCGTGTTTTAATCAATTAATCATATTTAATCTTTCCAGACAGTGACTACAGCGAAACCACAGAGAGGTTTCTAGATAATAAGAAACCATAGCAGACATTACAATAAAAATATTATAGTGAATACCACTGGATTGTTGGTGAACTCCAATAGCTGTCGCATGCGCAGACATAAGGCTTAATTTATTAGTCGTTAAGAATGCATAACAGTAGTGACCTCTGACGGATGATCAAATTATATTTAAAATCGTGAAATAGAGACTGCGCTGTTTGAAGTATTTTCCTTTTGTGGTTTCAAAATACAGTCGATATTCGCATTTGTATTGCTATTTTTAAGATCATATTCATATATAGTGACTGTGCAAAATATTAGGAATATTTTATAATGAGATTTCTAGATATTTGTAGAAAAAAAAGTTTTTTTTTTTTTTTTAAAGATAGTTCTTTCTTATTTGTGAACTCAACAAAACCGATCCACCTGCGACTTCAAAGGGGAAAAAATACAGCTACATTCTTTTCTTTGCAGTTTGAAGTCGAAAAGGGAAACGTCTTTTTTTTTTTTGTATTTTTTTAAGAGATTCCCCCAGAGAAAAAAAGAAAGTAGTTGCCGCATACAAGCCTACTGGTCCACCCGGTAACAAACAAACGTCTAGACAACATTTTATTATTGACTAAACTGTCACTAGTACTTTCTGTATTTGCGATAGAATTAGAAAGAGTAATAAAAAAACCCGAACTCACGCCCAGGCCTTTTGTGTAACCAAACAAGCCATTGACTATCTCTGTGGCTAGAGATGTCAAGTCACATTTCTGGGACAAAGTTTAACCATTTGAACAATTCGAAGATGAACGCGAATGAAATGCACACGTTGCTATAACAACCATCCCAAAGGACTGAGTTGGCAGACGAACTAATTTAATCAATTTCGTTATTTCTATCTTTATTTAGTTTTTTTTTTAATTCTTTTTCTTAGTTTTTATTTGCTTTGGTATACATGCCTAAGAAAATTCTAGATTTCTTTGCTTTCTTCGTAATACGTCTTTGTGAAAAAATACTGTACTTTTTGATGGTATTTATCAACCTTAAAGTAAAGTCAGAGGCGACAGAGACAACGCTCTCTTTAAGTTAGCGAATTAAAAAAAAAAAAATTACTAAAAATTCGTTTTAACAACATGATGATGAATAATTCATGGTTTTTAAATAATTTTTTATTTTCGTTTCTTAGTTGATGTTAAATTATTTTTTTCCCTACAATTTCTTCTTTTTCAAGTAATAAAATATTTGCGATATGCATTATTAGCACAGACAGGTTTGTTTGGTGTTGTTTCAATGTATATATTTTTACATAACTAGGTCTAATTATATTTTTTTAGACTGAAGATTTTTTTTTAAATAAACATCTTAAAGCTAATTTCATCTCGCACACTTCCTATGAGAATTTTCTATGTTTGATGATGCCTTCATGTGTGAAAGTGTTCTGGATTTTAAGTACCACGAGCTATGGAATAAAATAGGGAGGGGGAGAAGCTTTTTCGCGAGTAAAGTGAGATATCATGTACTCTGTCTGCTCCCATTGTCGGTCGCGAAGCACTTATAAGGCACACTTGAAGCCGTGGATGTAAATGTATGGCTCTGTTCACTGTTGGAATTCACACCATAAGAATAGCGCTAACCGTCTATCAATATTTAACAATATTGCATTCTCCACGATAAACAAAAGAAGGTTTTATCAGTTGATGGCTGCAAATGAATGGGTCGTTAGTAGAGACATAGAAGTAATCAATAAACCGCGGTGTTTTTATGTACAGTAAAATATTTGAATCACAAAGATTTTCATCTCTCTTTAGGTTAAATGAATAGGGAAGTTCTCGACAGTAAATTTAATCTAACCTACACTGACGTTTAAAATAATTAGAAAAAGCAAGTTACTAAAAACAGATTTCTCAATTGGCGATTGCAACATGTTGGGATATCGATTCTATTAGGATATGAAGGTTAAGAGTGGCATTGCGCTACTTGTTCAGTAGTGGCTGATGTAGCTTTGTATGGGAAGTAGGTCGTTCGTGATTGATGCACGATGACCACCAACATCCCACATCGATCATAAGTGATTTGGAAATCAGAGGATTATGGTGGTCATCGAGATTGGTTAAGGTTCATCGCAAGTTTCTGTGAAACACGTCTCATGTTAACTCAGAAGTGGTTCCAAAGGGCACACAACTACAAGGGAGGCTACATTGTGTTATACAGTGTGTATATCTATCTATATATATATATTCCTTCATGTTCCCTTGGCAACAGTTGATTTTGTTTGATCACATGATATAATATATTGTTGTATATCGTTAATGAATACAGAAATAAAGATAGAAAATAAAATTCTAAAAATACTGACGATATTTCGTCTCTTACCCACACCGAAACTCGTGTGTGTGTGTGTGTGTGTGTGTGTGTGTGTAATCTATTCAAAATGAAATTTAAAAGCTAATCCTCGGGATCTCAGAATATTTTAACCAAATTCGTAGAATATTATAGTTTACAAAAATATCTGTTCTTCTATACATCCATGCCGTAAGATTATATCCAAAAAATCCACGTCTGGGGGGGGGGGAGCGGATAACAGCATAACTTAATAATTTTATTACGCAACTAACAACGCCCTTCAATTACGAAGGCTTCGGATCATCTCTCACTGCAGTACATTTAAAAAATATATTTTCCACTAAATGTGAGTTAGTCGAAAATAAGAAGGGATTTTTCTTTTTTTTTTTTCGATTTTTTTTTTTCATCTCGCATAATATGCGTACGATCGGAGAATACACATAATTTACAAGCATAATAAATCCCTCCTGTTAGCAAGTTACTTGCTTAGTAATATTGTAAACAATCAACCAATCGCCTCCTACTACGCATGCGTACGTAGGCTTTTCTTCCGGTAACTATGGTTTCTTTTCCCGCCAAAATAGACCAATCAATTGGCGAGCAGAAACGTTTTATAAACTCTCGTACCAGACTTTTTTTGCGTAATGATTATCAGTAAAGAGCGATAAATTAATATTAAATTAGAAAATTTAATAACATTTAATTATTTAAAACTTGATAAATATAAATCATTCGTGATTTAAAAAAAATATTATTAAACTGTTAAATTTATTTTTATCATCGGTTAAACATGAATAAAACTTATAATAAAATGTCTTACATCGGTTGCCTCTTATCTTTAGGGGATTTTATTAACGCGATTCGCATTCCAAGTCTTTCAAAAGTTGTTAATTAAATCCAAGTCTGTCTTACTAAGAATATATGGCCGTCAAGTATGACATTTTTATTATTTTTTTTTCCCTTTTGAATATTTAAGAAGTGTTTAGAAGGCGCACTGTCTTGACAACAACCTAGTATCATCATCCACAAGAGTTTAACTGTCGTGTTCCTCATGTGATATTCATAAAACGTGGCTTATTTCACTTTCTGGGAGATAGTTCACCTTGAGGGTAGCGGAGACGTATTTATTAGCTGTTAAAATATGACAGCTACACCCTAGTCACTAGAGAAAAAAAAAATCAACATTAGCAAGTCTCAAAAAAAAAAAAAATTAACAAAATCCTTTACTGCATTCCCTAAACATGTTAAGAAATAGTAAACTAACTTATTCACTTTGATCTTAAATGACTTAACGATAGCCTAGTAAAATTAATGGATTCTGCAAGTGAGATTTTGTTGCTTCAAAAAAGCCCCTCACTATTACGAAGTCTGGCAAGCTATTGAACCTTTGCCGGTAATGTTTAGGCATCTACACGATATTCCAACATCCATCTACGTCACTGATTATTTAAATAAATTTTCCCAGCGGCTGGCGCGAATGTCTCTGTTAGGCTATTATCGTTTGAGATTAAAATTGCGGTTAAAGTGCAAAACAGACTTTACTTTTAGAGGAAGAACTTTTTTTTTTTATATGTGAAACAAACCAATAGAGAGTTGAAAATAAACAACTGATTAGAGTGTGCAATCTGAAACTATTAGCAGGAAATAGAATATTTTATGTATAAAAAAACAGCATACCGTATTCAGTTGCAATACTGGCTAGAGTTAAATGCTATCAGAGGTTTTTTTTTTTTTTTTTTTTGGTTTTTATCCTTAAGTTATTCACGAAATTTTTCGAACTGCTAAGTGATCCTATTTGTAGAAAATCAAATGTCTAATTCCAGTTGAGAAATTATTCTTTCTAATTGATTATCTGCAATGGGATAATCGGATTTAAATGAAGTTTTACTTTTATTTTATTGCATTGCATTTAATGTTGAGCTAAAGATATTATTCTTTATAATATGAATCAAAAAGAATTATTCTGCTGTAAATTTCTCAATAAATAGCAAAAAAAAAAAAAAAAAAAGAGAGAAACTTTTCTATTGCTTGCCTTTAAAGGCATTTACGAAGGCTTGAATCTATTGAATTCGACAAATACTTGCTTTCTAAACTAAGTCACTTGGTTTGGATTAGTGCAGATGCAATTAAAGGCGAGTTTGTTCAAAATTATCGGAGAGGCAATTAAGGTAGTTAGGAATTAGTGGATGAAGCCTGCAGACTGCGAGTGTTTTGACGTGTATTTGACTTTTGTTTTAAGGGAAATATCGGGAAGAAAAAGTCGTGCTTTTCTGTCTTATAAAAGCAGAAGCAAGTGCTGCTCTTGTTTGGGAAATATAGGGTGATCAAAATTAAAATATCCCTGTTTAAGCCCTTGTGGAGCGCCATCCAGTGATCCAAATCTTGCGAAACTTTGCAGGAATACATCGTCTGCTGAGGGAAATAAAAGTAGTTCCAAAATGGATCACCAGTGGGCGTTGTAAACACCAAATGCATGGAATTTGCATATTACGCAACTCGACAGGTGTCAGGAAGGTTTAAAAAGATGAACACCAGATTTTTTTCCCTTCATTCTCGTTGTTAATACCGTCCACAGTGATGGTACTGACCTTGCTCCAAGGTGCTTTGCTTGTGAAGCTGCACTCCCTAAACAATTGCAATGCTGTTGCTGCAGGACGTGAATTTCGTCGACTGAAAAAAATGTTGACGAGATGTACTACCTCCATGTGCTTTGCGATGAATGATTAGTCATTTTGAAGAAACTGGATCGTTGGGAGTTAGACGTAGCAGAGGTCGCCACGCAAGAAGGTTGTCGAGCAGGCTACAAATAACAGCGTTGGTTCTTGCAGTGCACATGCTGTATCAATACACACGATGTGACTCACACAACTGTCTAGGAAGATTCTGCATTTCTACCCATTCAAGATAACCCTGACATAGGAGTTGGGCCCGCAGAACTTTGAAAGTCGACCGATATTCGCTTTAACATTCCTTGCTCGAGTGGAGTTGGACGCTGAGTGGCCGTGGATGAGTTTGTGGGGAGATGAGGCTCCTTTTCACCTGATAGAGCTATGAATACCCACAATTGCCGGGTATATGCTACGCAAAACCCGCATGCAATCCAACAAATTGCATTCGCCCAAATTACTGTCGAGTGCAAGTTTACAGCTTCGTTTATCATTGGACCATTCTTCTTTGAGGACATTCGCCAGTCGGGTCCTGAGACCTTCTCAGTTACTGCGGACAGGTATCACGATATGATAAACAGTTTTGTTGTCCCTCAGCTACAGCAGCGCCTGTGCATGGATTCAATCATTTTCATGCAGGATGGGGCCCCTTCCACACATATCGGTCGATCCTTACAGAGGTTCTTCTTCGAGAACATTTCACGGAAGCCAGAGTGATCAGCATTGCGTTTCCCACTGCATGGCCGCCGCGTTCACCTGATCTGACCTTCTGTGACTTCTGGCTCTGGGGATTTCTCAAAGACAGGTTTTATCGGGATCATCCTGATAACTCGCCAGCGGTGAAAGACAGCATAATATAGCATGTACACAACATCAGTCCAGAACATCTGCGTTCTGCCGTTAAACACACTGTACAAAGGGTGCAGTTTGTGGCGTACCGGGAAGGACAGCACATTGAACAGTACAGCCCGTGAATGCATAATGGAAGGGAATGAAAATGTGTTATTTATGCTTGTGTTGCTTTTCTTTTTCTTACACACACACGCAGAGAGAGAGAGAGAGAGAGAGAGAGAGAGAGAGAGAGAGAGACAGAAATAACTACATCTACATTTGACACAAATAAACAGCTCCTCTGGTGGTGAATTTTTGAACTACTGTTTTTTTCTCCGATATCGCTTCCACATGACACACAATGTATTACTTCAAAGTTTCAGAGCATTTGAATTGCTGAGTGGCGCTCCACAAGGCCTTAAACAGGGATACTTTAATTTTGATCACTCGGTAGTTCTTTTGGATATAAAAAATATTATCCATTTAATCAACTCGAAAAAAAAAGTTATAGTTTATGATTCACAGGCTGGAGAATATTAAGACATGGCATTTATTGGTCGTGTTTTCTCTCCAGTTTGCTACCTATGTGACCTCGTGTTGCCGTCTTGCTACCAACAGCTTTATTCATGTCAATGTGTTCCTGAATGAAGACAGTTAGATTGTTCTTTAGTTTATCGAAAACGTCTTACCTCCTTCGTAAATGTAAAGGATCGGCGATTGTTTTCTGACAATCAAAATCTTGATTTCTATTTATTCGTCACAAACAAAAGCAAAACTGATCACTTGATCTCGGATTTCACAAACAGTTCCAACGTTTGTGTGCAATACTCAGCTTTCCATTGTTGCATTTGCCTTTTACTAACAAACCAAGAATCCGTTACCATGGTAACATCCATCGCTCGGTAAACAGTTCAATTACCAGCTTTTAATAGACAATATTATTTTCCCACTTTTATTGCATTGTATTTTAGCATCGGAAATCGTGACGTGATCCAAGTAAATTTGGTATAAATGCAACAAAATATCAGAAGGATTATTTTTTCGTGTTATACTACAGTAAATACTGAGATGTTCGGATACGTCTGATGGCCTTTTGGGACTTCTTGAAAAATAAAATAAAATAAAATAGCGAAGGTTCTTCATGCACTACTTCGTTAGAATGAGCTGATAGGAGAACCGAGTGACCTTTTCAGAGTTCATAAGACTGTCTAAAAAACCTAAATAAAATGGGAAATGCAATTTTTGAAGGAAGAAGTGCACGGACGAAGGAAAATGTCACACCCGCTGACCTTTTCCCTTCTTTACAAGGTGCGATATAATCTTTCTCTTTCTGCAGACTCATAGGAATTTCCACAGGAATACGAAGTTTTTACAGCCTATTCAGTTTGACTGCAAAGAAGTCCAAGTTATTCCCTGGAATAGCACAGTTCGGCAGTGTTCAATTTGTAAAATGCCGTGTGTGTTTTTTCTGGAAATTACAACGAGAAGTTATAAGAAAACAATTTAACTAAAATAAATCAACAGTTTTGAAATAAGGATATCTTTTTTTTGTTACAAACTTCTTATTTCATTTGATGTCGCGTTCCTCTGACTTACAAGTTGTTTTTATACATATTTTCCCCTCTTCTATTCTCAGAGTGTTCCCTCGTAACAACAAAAAAAAAAAAATTAATAAAATCGCGAAATTTGCTAAAGTAATAGTGATGAATGTTCAATATTTTTCTACAGTGATTTCTGCCTAGATAAACAGGTAGACACATATCTCGAGAGAAGTCGTCTGCACTCCGAACTTCCATTTACTTTAGTTGGTTTAGAAATAACGACTATCTACATGTAGTACTATGATAGCATGAATTTTTAAGTCTCTGTCTTTCTGAGTTTAATACTAATCTTTAAGTTTTTTTAAATGGTTTTAGTTTAGTAGACGGTATTAGTTTCCGTATTACCTTTTGGTAATACGGAAACTAATACCGTATTACCAAAAGCTTCTGGGTTTCCTCTACTAACTACAGTTCAGTATGTCAAAAAAATATATTATCCACTTCAAGTTCGCGAATCTCTCTCTCTCTCTCTCTCTCTCTCTCTCTCTCTGTCTCAACTTTCTTCTTTCTATTCATTTAAACTCTCCTGATCGCTTCTGTTACAATTTTTTAACCCTATGCAGTAACAATAAAGTAACGATCCCAGTAATAGGCTTATTGGCCTGTCGCAGCCAACTAACATGGTTTCTTATACACGTAAGTCTACTGTTGACTTTAATAATAATAATAATAATAATAATAATAATAATAATAATAATAATAATAATAATCTATCATCTCCATCTTTACAACAAACTACATAACATGTAAATATAATAATCACTACAAAAAAAAAGCCGCCCAGAGCTTCTACTATTGGGCATGATCAACAAACTAACATTATATAAGAGAAACCTGCGGACAGGGAGCTGAAACGGAGGCTATTCGCACCTGGCTTCTGGTGGATATTGAATCCTAACTAAACCACTTCCATCTCATATCGTCCTTAGATAAGCTTAGCATAACATTTGAGGAAGACAGCAGACATGCCACCAGCACAAACAGAAAAAAAGGTGCAGTGCAGCTGTGAGAAAACAGTTATTGATATCCTTTATCAGAAACACATTTTCTAAATACGTTTTACTGAACAGTAAATATAATAATAAAGTTTTAGGTGTACGTATGTAAACACCGTGTATGACAATAATATAATAAACCTATTATTATATTATTGTCGTTATTATCATCTAAATTTATTATGCATGTTCAATCTTTTCTTTATAATTATTTAAAGATACGTTAAGTCTTCTTAATTATTAATTTAATTAAATGAAAAATAAATAACGTAAATTAATTAGTAGATGAAAAATTATGTCGTTGTAAAAAAAAAAAGAAATGCATGCAACACTTCATTAGATATTTTGCAAAAGAATATGTTGGAATGCAATTCAAGATGTTGCTTATTATACATATAAGTAATTGTGCTATAAATTAAAACTACCATTATTATTACGTCGAAGGTCTTAGCCTTAAACTCAATTATATTTCCTTCAGTCGACTACGAGAAACTGTAATTAATTTCTTGTAAAGTACATGTATAGAAATATAACAACTTTAAATAACATCTTTTTTAAAGACATGCCACCTTTCTGCTAGCCTAATCAGGCTAGGAGAAAGATATTATCGTATCTTTCTTTATCATATACTGCCATGTACTTAATCAGAACTTTATCATATACTGCCACATCCTGTTATAACATGGGCATTAAATAATATCAACAGAAAATAAATATATGTTTTTTTTTAATTTTCTTAAAAATGTTTTCATCGTTTTTATCTTAAATCTCAATGAGATCATGAGAAGATTAAAAAATTGTATAATCGTTATTAAAAAAAAAGAGTGTATTTGATATTACTCATGCGCCCCACAGTAAAAATAATAAACAAATGAATTTCTGAGTGAAAATTTTAAATAAATACATCCTTACCATGCATTACTTCTAGTGCACGAAAAGAGAAAGACAGAGAGAGAGAGAGAGAGAGAGACGGAGAAAATTCCACTTTCTTACTTTCCGATGTCGATATCCCATAATTTGTATCAGGGATGTACTGGTGGAAATCTATTTCCCACTTCGTCTACCATGTAATCACTAGCTATCGCACGCGCCGTTCTTTCCACCCAGCAACAAGGAAACGAAGGAGAAAAGCCAGCGCCAAATCGTTGTGCATTGGAGTCTCTGTCGAGTTGCAGATATCACTGTTGAGTGATAGAGCTTTAACACGGATCTTAAGACGCAAGAGGAGGTAAAGTGATAGATAGCTCATCGTGCAGATGAACGGCCTCACAGGGATAGAAGACACCTGTGTAGGAGCTGATGCAAATATATCTCGTTCCTTCTTTTGTTCTTTTCTACTCTAGCCTCCACCTCCCCCCCTCCACCTCTTTCCACCTCCTTAAGTCTTAAGTTCTTCAAGATGTTGCATTCCGAATTGCAAGAGAGCACAGCTGTGCAATTTAAAATAATTACTGTCAATCTTCTACCGGATGCAACGATCGTCAGGCGTGTGTTTGGGATGAATATAGTGATCACCTTGTGAGTGTTGTTAGAGGGTGGAAAAAAGATGCTGCCGATATTCTTATCCGAACACATTATATTGAATGGAAACGGAGTAGTTTTACCCGATGGGAATCTAGAAAGAAAATTTCATCTCGGCAACCAAATCCACGGGTTTGTTTACGCACTAAATATTAAATAGAAACGACTAAAGGCGTTTTTTTTTTTTTTTTTTAATAATCGACGAAAGGGCCTCATAGGCTTTATTGGTAAATAGATGTTGAAGTTTTCTAAGGAGTCATGTGATATACGAAATTCAACACATTTTCTGAGATTAAATACAAATTGTTATAATTTTGTATATCACGTTATACGATACTGTGGAATAATTTGTAATAAAATGTAGGTAATATGAAATCATTGATGGTACTTGGAAAAAGTTGATGTTTAAATATTGGATTGTTTATGGGTAAGAATACCAATCCTATTTATATAAGTTATAAAAATAGGATTTATCCGAATGAATTCTCTTTATAGTTTGTTTAATCATTAATCTTTCTTAACTAAGCATCTTGAATGTAAAGGCAACATAAACATGATTTCGAGGTGAGACCTAAATAGTAAATCCAGAGAAGGTATGACGCACGCTAGAAGATCTCTTCTGGAGATGCACAGATGAAATAGGATGCTTCCAGCTATGGAAGGAGTCCTTTAACATATTTCTGGTTATTTTTAAATGCTTCAGGTGAGAGTAACAGGTTGATAGTTGAATGGTGCAGATTTGTGGGACTATTTGAGAGTGAGTTTGACAAAAGAAAAACAACTGCGCATTAAGATAATTGGATACATCTATAGTAGATCATTTTTTTTTCAATTAACGAGAGTATTTGGATATAACAAATCATCTCGGTTGAGTTGATGTTCTTGCACTCAACCGATTTTTACATTGGGACGATTCACGTGTGAAACATCCAATACATTTTATGTTTTCAAAATAAGTTCGTCGTCAACCGGGGGTTATTTGCAGACATGTCATTGTCTATGACAGCAATTAAGATGAATAACTTTGAAGCTATAATTCGATGACGCTTTGTGACACGTTCTTCCTTACTAACAAGTTAGTGCACTATGAACACTCTTTATTGCCTCTTCATAAGTCAAATAAAAATGAACTTGGGATTCATTAGTTTTCATTTAGTGAACTAAGCTGTCACTTCGTTAATTGAGGGTATTGTGAACATATTTATCGGTTCGCAATATCACCGGATCAGAAACTAAAAAAAAAAGATGTTTGTTTCATATTTAATTAGTGAGATAAATGAGTCAGTAAGCCAGTCTTGTCAGCTGAGTGTTTATCTTCCTGTCAAAAGAAAACAAAATGCAGCAGATCTTCAACTCTTTCAAATATAAACATGCCACAGGTAGTTGGCCAAATGGACAATATATTCGTTTTCCCACCAATAGGCTGTGAGTTAGAATTCCACAGGGGACACGGTTCTTTGTGAATTTATTACGTAGATGAATTTCCTTTCTAAATATGAGATCCCTCCCCCTTAGTCTCTAGAGAAAACTTTTTGGCTTATCTAACTCTTTGTTCATTCAAGGTACTAACGTCGCATAAGAATACATTCCTTAGAAAGTGAGATTATCACAATTTCATAATTATATTAAAACTGTATTAAAATTAATATTTGTGGAATATTCCTTTTTTTTTAATTGAAGGTGAGTTAGCTGGCCTGATATGTTTTTTCTTCTCCCTTGATAAAACTCTGGACCCCTTGCAACCCGTACGCACGCACCACACTGATAGGTATAAGAGACTATGGATATGTAATTAAGCCCCTGTCATCAAATTTGATTTATAAAAAAAAGCAGTAATAAGTGAGGTAACGAAAAAGAAAAATTGAAAATTTTCCTCAAAATTTAGTAAATATTTAAAATATCAAAATTCACCAAAATTCATTCAGATAGAGTGCCATTGTTATATGGGTACAAATGGAAAAAAAGGTATAAATTACTAGACTTAATACTGTGTGTGTGTGTAACTTCTCATCTGTTCATTGAACATCACAGATGTCGTATGGTCACTTCGATGCTCGGTGATGTGCCACACCAGTCCTCACCAGATGGTAGTGTTCTTTGCTTTTCTGGAGGCTTCAACTCTCTTAAGATTAGTCACTCCACACACGCCATCCATCCATCCATCCATCTCATTGATGGTCTTCTCTTCTCTCTTTTACAGGAACTTTACCTTCTATTACTGTTTTCATCCTTTCAATGTGTCCAAAATATTTTAACTTTCGTCTGTCAAGGAGCTGAAAGCTCTACTGATCTTTTCTAGCACTCATTTATCTGCTTTTCAGCATATATCCTCAACAGCCTTCCGTAACACCACATCTCAAAAGCAGCTATCCTTTTCCTATCAGATTTCTTTAGGTTCCAAGTCGCTGTTGACAAGTCTCTGACTTGTTTTAGCCATTCCTAATCTTCTTCTATGGTAACTTGCTATTTTAAAATTCAATTTCCATAATTAAATCTTTACATATGGTCGCTTAATACGTAGCTGATGTAAATATTTATATATATAATATTAGATTAAATATATTATTATAGGGCTTATTTTCTAAATTTTGACATAAAAAGGATTAAAAAAGAAATAAAATGTTACTTAATAAACACACCTATTTATTTATTTAATGACATATTATTTAATTCTTTTCAGAGATACTTATTCTTCTCAGGATGGACGAGAAAAAGTCCTTTTTAGGACTTCCAGGGTAACGAATGGCAATGCTGAACCAAGGAAGTAAACTGAGGTTCGGCTGTTGCTGTTATCCTGGGTGTGAGTTTTTGAGTTCGCTCCCTTAGGGTTTTTGCCTTAAGGGAGCACCTTGAGTCTCCGGGGAAGGTGTTCTCCGGCAGGGCCCGCTGAGGGGTTCTTGTCGGTGAATTATTTTCCTCGGAATTTGAGCGGTTCTGCTCAGGAGTCGGGGAGCCCATCGGGGTGCTAGGATGGGGCGGCCGACACTGAGTGGAACCAACGCTGAGCGGTTCTGCTTAAACGGGGAGCCCGTCGGGGTGCTTGGACGGGGCGGCCGTCAATGAGTGGAACCAACGCTGAGACATGGACGGTCTTTCGCCCACTATGGAGTGGCCTAGAGATCGTCCGATTTTTTGAGATTTTACCCTTTACTTACTAATCAGGGTAACGAATGGCAATGCTGTAGCCAATGAAGTTTTAACTGAGGCTCGGCTATTGCCGTTACCCAGCCATGACTAGAGCTTTTAACTCAATAACAACCCATTCACACAGATTTTCTTCATTCAGATGACGAGATAAAGAGTCAAGGACTCAGTCCATCGCCCAGTTCTTTTAAGAACTCATTCTTCTCAGGCTGGATAGGATGATGTGAATCGACCGTGAGATGCGGTGATTAATACCCTTGGAGGGTAATGGATGGCAATGCTGTAGCCAATGAAGTTCTACTAACTGAGGCTCGGCTATTGCTGTTATCCTCCTACCATGATCAGAGCTTTATATATAGCTCAATAACACCCTATCCTTACATTGCCCTCTACAGATAACGGGGAATATGAAATGCATTTTTGCTTCACCCATCTAGCCAATCTACTTATACCAAAATTTTCCAGTTTTGGTATAAGACTCTTTTACTCATCTGACATATCAGAAACAAATAAATTAAAGAAAAAAAAAGGATGAGTTGTATGGAACTGGTCTGTTTTTAACCGAATAAAGAGCCTGACGTATACCGGCCTTTCATTCAACAATAATAACAGCCATTTGTAGTAAGGTTGATCGCAACCCTATTACAATTGTAAGACAGATTGACGTCCAGAAGTACATAGCAGATCAATATTGAGATCGTATTACATAGTTTTGAGTCGTCTTTCTAAGCACGATACGAGGATTAAATCCCGAATCACATTTTGCCATTCCAGTTTAATCGCGCAATGATAAGCTCAAGTAAATCCGGATGCCTTTCAAAAAGTCGGTACAAACGTTGCCAACGTCTGCTGGAGACTGGTGTTGGCTGTGTATCGAAGCGTAATGGAGCCAAAGAAGAGAATAATCGGGTGGACCTCGTTCTGCAGAAGCAGGTAGTAAGAGCATTATGATCTTAGATTAGAAGGGATAATGGAAGTCGTTAGATGCATTCACTATCGCTGCCTCAATGCTAATTTGCCGCGAGATATAAAGGCCCAGGGTAGTCTCCAGTGCACTGAAGAGGTTATTAGCATTAGCAGACGTGTGCCCTTCCCGGATGTTTCATTCTCTTCAAGTCAGAAAATTTCGCCAAAATTTATAATAGTTATTTAGTGAGCCTGCTTCAGTATCCAAGTCATGTGACTTCCCAAATGAACGCAAGACAAGAGGAACGGTAATTACTAGTCGTTTGGAAGTTAACTTCTCAAGTATTATCCTTCAGCTTACATTAACTTCCTATAGAGGGCGTTAGTGCACTTCCTATTCTAAAATGGGCGTAACTAACAACAAGAGAATGTACTTTTGTTGGTTATAGTGTAATCATTAGTTTTGTAATCACAAATTTGAAGCTTTATTTTTCGTTTGTTTCATCAATCGTTTTCAATTTTTGTCTAATGTTAGCTGTTAGTTTCACCGCCGGTTTCAATTAGTATCGCTTGGCAGTATCAAGTATTATTTTTCGCTCTTAATTTTAAGCTATTTCACTAAAGTATTAGTCGTTTCTTTTTTTTCGGAGTTTTAACAACTCTTTTAATCATATTTTATGATCAGTTTCATTTGCTAGAGTTTTAATTCCAACAGGTTTTCATTTTCAATTATATTCGACTATTACGTTTAACCTTTTGTTGTTATCAGACTGTTAATATCGATTACTAGCTTAAGTTATTTCATTTTTTTAGATTAAGAATCGCTATTTGAATAACATATAAATCAGAGCAGTAATTTTCCGTTTTGTTCTGAACGTAAGTCACATTTTACATCGTTCGTGTTCAGACAACTGTTTTTATTTTTTTATTAAATTCTTATTCAATTAAACGCAATAAATTATAAATACACCACTCGGAGTAGACAGTATTGCAGTAAAAAAGAGGACAGTGCACGACGTTACACCACCCTAACTGGTTCTTGGGTTAGATCTTAGATGTTATCTCGCCTGAGATTATGCAACCCTCTTGGTACAGCGATGACGACACCCTGTCTCCAGTCAGTCAGCAAGCTGGTTCCAACAAACGTTCATCCCCGTACAGAAGGTCGATACAGGCGTCCCGTAATACATATCGTTGGCGTCTCGTTTGGGTGAGACAGAGATGACTCGAAATATTGACTACTACAGGCTCTACCACGTTAGCCACATTGGAGGCGAGAAAAGGAAGGCGACTTAGAAGGGCAGGGGAAAGAAATAGGGGGAGAAACGTAGGTGGAGGCGGGCCTCAGGCTTGGTCTTCCTTATTGTTGTGACAGTCACTAGGGCAACGCATCGTTTCAGTATAGACAGAGACATTCGTCCTTCATCCCTGCTTTTTTTTTTCTTCATGCTCTGTCAACATCACTTTCCTCTGGGATGTAATACCTAGCTGGGAATGTCAGTATGCATCTACAACATATTCTTAATATGTGACGTGAACAAGGCTTCTTTGGTATTTCAGAAAGCAAGGAAACGGAGGTTTGGCAAATATTGAAAAGATCGCCTTCTCAGATTTTGAAAAGATATTTCCTACAGAGAATTTGCTGGTAGACAGCAATTTCTTTATAAATGCCCAAGAAAATTCCTTTAATCGTAATAAAAATAAAATTGTCGTTTATGATTTTGATATATCGTCATGCTTTAATATTCATTGCGTTATTGTGACGTTTGACATTGTACTGTATGCATTAAAGCTATAAGCACTTTCTTTATAAAATAAATTATAAAAATATAAATTCATAACTTAATAAGTAAAGTTCTTAAAAGAACTGGGAGATGGACTGAGTCCTTGACTCTTTATCCCGTCATCTGAATGAAGAAAATCTGTGTGGATGGAGTGTTATTGAGCTAAAAGCTCTAGTCATGGGTGGGAAACGGCAATAGCTGAGCGTCAGTTAAAACTTAAATTGGCTGCAGCATTGCCATTTGTTACCCTGGAAGTCCTAAAAAAGACTTGATATTCTCTCTAATATGTAAAAAAAATGTCGTTTATTATTTTGATATATTATTATGATTAAATATTTATGGTGTTATCCTAACTTTTGACATTGTAGCGTAAATATTAAAGATATAATTACTTTATTTTTATAATAATTAAAGAAATATAAATTCATCACTTAATAATAGAAAAAATGCACTTCTTTTGAATTTTTTATTGGCAATTTTCATACTATTTGATGCTGTCTGATTGCTTATCCACTGTTCAGTGTTTACCGCAAATGTGTTGTATGTGCAGCAACTTCCGCTTACGGTGTGCTTTCAATTGACCCTTTACACTAAAGTGGCTGATCAATGTTAGGATATAACCTTTTCTGTCAAGGAGAAGAATTTCTACCGCCACAGCTGTGGGCTTCCCATGGGAATTAATCAAACTTGAAACGTTCCCTTTCACATCTAAATCTCCCCACACATCTTGAAATAAGTGGCCTCCTTTCGAACATTTAAGCTGCTCTGAGCTCAGAAAATAAACTGTGCTTACAGAATATTCAAAATTGTGTTATGGAATGAAGTTTACCTTCAGATGATTTCACGATTTATTATTATTATTTATTTATTTATTAGAGTAAAGATGAACCGTTTTTAAATTTTGATATGTGTGGTAAATATAGATTGAATAAAATAAATTATAACAGTATTATTCGTTTAGAGCTATTTTACTTAATTTTATGTTATTTTTAGCTACTAAATTTACTGCTGTTTTTATTTCATTTTTGACTTAATTATTTCATTTCATTAAGTTGATTATCGTGATGGAATTGCATAGCATTGCTATTCCATGGAGGTAGTACTTATAAGGACTGGCTTAAAAGGGCGAAGCAAGAATGCTTTTCATAATCCCCGCTATCTGCAGAGGACAATGTAAGGATAAGGTGTTATTGAGCTATAAAGCTCTGATCATGGCAGGAGGGTAACAGCAATGGCCGAGCCTCAGTTAGAACTTCCTTGGCTGCAGCATTGCCATCCATTACTCTCCAAGGGTATTTATCAACACCACTCTTGGAGGTAGTGCAGCAGCTCATAATGAAATTGTAATATTAGGATGTGGAATTATTTAAGGTTTTCTATGATTTTGAGAGTTTCTAAAAATAATAAAAAATATTATAAATATAATTTTGTAAATTAGAGTAAAATATAAGTTACTTTATTATTTCTAACATAAATATAACAAATTTTAAGGTTACATTGGTAAATTTTAATAAAAGTAGCTTGTCTGACGTTGCTTCTCTTAAACAAACAAAAACTTTTTTAGATATAAAGAAATAACATATATTCTAATTAATAAAGTATTATTATTATTATTATTATTATTATTATTATTATTATTATTATTATTATTATTATTATTATTATTATTATTATTATTATTATTATTACGCGGCACCTCCAATGACTCATTGCGGTAGAGCACTCCATACAAAACACCGTCTAATACCACTTAATTCTCGATGTATTATCTATCATCAGCAACCAACGCCATCTACCGCCCACTAATAGTATTTTGTTCTGTAAATTGTGTGACTTCTGTGGCCGATTTGCCTGTATGCAAAATGAAAAACCAAGGTTTATGATAGATAAAGCGCTTCCGTACGAGAAAAAAAATTGCATAAAGATTCCTCTCGAATTGAATAACGAGAATCACTTCCCAGTCGAAGAGAAGTTTTCCAGTCGAAGAGTGCAATGTCCCATCATTCTTCCAATTTCGATACGGAGGCAATAAGTATAATTAATATCATAGTTATATAAAATATATAAAGAATAATTAATAATCTTTCTATTTTGCAACAGGTATCTTTATAATTCATATAATATTTCACCTAGCTATCAGTCAGCCTCGTGGATAATAATAATGTTAAGTAAATGGCAAAATATCTGCATACACCTAGCGGAAACTTTTCGAACTAACTCCACTGTTGTCTGATAACCGGGGTGGTTATCGGCTAGTATTCTTTTGTTGTGCAAACAGAACGAAGTTTGTGCTGATTCCCGAGAGTAATAGAAGTAAAAAAAGTTTACAAATATGCTGTTCCCACTAACATCAGCTAGTTCCTTAGGCAAATAAACATATTGATCAGAATAACACGACATATGGAGGCAATGGGAACAATTTTACATACGAATCTCGCTTACCGTGACTTTCGCCTAGCGTTTCATAACTTTTGCACCATTTTTACGCCTCTCGTCTTTCCATCTTAGTCAAAAATGAGCTACGGGATATTTTTCGCCTTCTTTAGCGAAAAGTTTTCCTGAATACTGATGGCAGAATTTGAATTTAATTTAAGTTTTACAATAAAAAGAAAAATAAATTCTAGTTGCTATGGCGATCAATATTATTATGAAAGGAAGGAAACACTGTTCTGTTTGTGAAACGTTTGCCTACGTAGTGTTGAATGGAAGGTAGAAGTTCGATGAAAATGCATTCGCAGTTTATGTGATAAAAAAGAAACGCGACTGGAATTTGAACTCGGAGAAAAGGAAGGGATGTCCGATGATTTCAATGGAAGTTCGTTTTGTAATATCCTTAACGTCTGTGTGATAATGCTGATTATAATCACATCTGTCTGCTAGTGATTCTCTTTATCTCAATGTAGTCAGGTTAGCAGATTCGGGGAAAGAAATTGAGACTTAAAGCATTCTACATTATGGGATCGTATGGCTGCTCAAATAAATTAGTTAAAATTCGCAATTATTTAATATATAGCATATAAAATTATACAAAGTGCTTTAAATGATTTTTATTTATAAATTAAAAAAAATTAATCGTGGCACTCATATTCGGACAATCCTTGGGTGGGATCAGGTTCTGAAGAGACCGATAGACAGCGCTCCAATCGCTATCTTTGTATTCAATACTATAATTTAATATTGGGAAAACGCTATTAAAAATAAATCTTATAAATAAAAAAAAACTTAAAAATTGTAATTGAATAATTAAACTTTTATTTAATCAAGCAAGTTCTTAAAAGAACTGGGCGATGGACTGACTCCTTGACTCTTTATCCCATCATCTGAATGAAGAAAATCTGTGTGGATGGAGTGTTATGGAGCTAAAAGCTCAAGTCATGACTGGGTAACGGTAATAGCCGAGCCTCAGTTAAAACTTCATTGGCTACAGCATTGCCATTTGTTACCCTGATTAGTAAGTAAAGGGTAAAATCTCAAAAAATCGGACGATCTCTAGGCCACTCCATAGTGGGCGAAAGACCGTCCATGTCTCAGCGTTGGTTCCACTCATTGACGGCCGCCCCGTCCTAGCACCCCGACGGGCTCCCCGTTTAAGCAGAACCGCTCAGCATTGGTTCCACTCAGTGTCGGCCGCCCCGTCCTAGCACCCCGACTACTGAGTAGAACCGCTCAAATTCCGAGGAAAATAATTCACCGACAAGAACCCCTCAGCGGGCCGTGCCGGAGAACACCTTCCCCGGAGACTCAATGTGCTCCCTTAAGGCCAAAACCCTAAGGGAGCGAACTCAAAAACTCACACCCAGGATAACAGCAACAGCCGAACCTCAGTTTACTTCCTTGGTTCAGCATTGCTAATTGTTACCCTGGAAGTTACCCTGGAAAAAGGACTTCTCCTCTTACCTAGTAATCAGATTTAATCAAGCAAATGTTAATGCAAACGTTTTTATTTCATTTTGGAGTGGAATTATTTAAGGTTTCGTTATGATTTTAAGAGTTTTAGAAAATAATAAAAAATATTTTAAAACATACTTTTGTAAATTAGAGTAAAATATAAGTTACTTTACTATTTCTAACAAAATTATAAAGTAACTTATATTTTTATAGTTAGATGAAATCAATATTAGATCGAACGGCTTATCACTAGTTCGACATTTTAAAAACAACGCAGTTATTTCTGTCACCATGGTCTGCTATGCCAGTCAATGAGGGGTGTCCTTTGTTTCAGGAGAAAAAAATTATTTGAGTTTCGAGTGGAAAAGTCAGCTTCTACGAGACTGACAAACTTGATCAGTTCAGAAAGACCTTATAGAGATTTCTCTTATCGTAGACAATCCACATCGTAACGATTAAAGAAGACATGCCGTTTTGACAAAATCATAGGAGAAGGAAACACCACTTTTATATCAATAAATATTTATATTTACGAGTATTTATGCAAAATAAACCGTCTCCTTTTTAATGATAATCGAATAAACACTCATAGAATCAATCAGATGGAGCTAGTTCTCAAAAGGAAACTGTATTTTAGAAAAAACCAAGAAACTATGAAAGCGTTTACTGTCTTTCTATTTATGTGAGGCGATAATTAAGATGGCGATTACGAACATTTAATACGCGTCGACTAATCTTAATTAGTTGCAATTTTTCCGCTATCATTACTTGGTGATAAAGGAATCAAAAATTCCCGTCTGTGTGTAATGTAAAATAGTTTTCAGCTATTGTTTTGTTGCTTGGTGACGAAGATGGATGGTTGGTAACTATGGCTTAATGCTTCAATGATGCCACGTCACCAAGACGGAAATAATGGAGCCCTCCCCAGCTGAGTAGTAAGGAACTCGCCAATACTTTCAGACCTGCCGTAGGTCCAACTTACAAGTCTTTTGAAGTGTGGAAAGTAATAGAAAAAAATGGCTGTACTTTGGTTATTATGCCATATCTGTATAGAATGAATAGTAAACATCAAGAAAAATGATTAATCAACAATTTTTTTTATGGCTTAGTCACGTATATCTACAGGATTAAAGTATAAATTTTATAAAGGCTTGCAAAAGTAATAAAGTAATATTTCTAAATTAGTATTCACCAGCAATATACCGTATTATTGTTATGATAGTATGGTAGTTTATTATTATTATTATTATTATTATTATTATTATTATTATTATTATTATTATTATTATTATTATTATGTCATATGTATCATATTTCAGATGATTTGGATCCGACAGTTCTCTTAACCGATCTAGCCCAACTGGAAAGATCTGGGTTGAATGCCGTTTAAGACACGAAGAATCTTTATCATAGCTTTTCAACTAAAAGTGAATTAGGCGGTCTCATACTGGAGTTTCAGGATTTTTCCTCGCTGGAAAATCGGATTTTTTATCCCTTAAAATAAGCAAACTGTTCAGAGGAACACGTGCAACTTACAGACATCACAGTCAACGCAGATAGGATTAACCGCCCCATGATAAATAAGTTTCAGTTTTATAAGAAGAAAAATTACTTGGCTCTGACAGGCCATTGAGTCTAACACGAAAGAAAGATGGGAAAATTTTATTTGATTTATCAAAGTACTTTGTATTTACTGATGAGACGATGGGACTTCGCTTCGTCTACATGAGGAAGTCAGCGGGAGAGGTCAAACTAATTAATGCTAGGTGGTAGCACAAATGTTGTCAACCGTATGAACTGTATTGATCGAACCCCGTGTTTCCTTTTTCCTAACGAACGACGACCTTTGACCTTGTATTGTTAATTACCTCAGCGAATGACATGACAAGTGAAAAAAGTAAACAAACAAACAAACAGCAGAATGAAAGAAGGAAAAATAAAAAGATGGAGTAAAAGTAAACTAAACAATGTGAAAAAGATCAGATAGATAGGTTGAGAGAGAGGGAGAGAGAGAGAGAGATGACAAAATAGGAAAATAAAAAGAAAGAATGACGATTATCATGTATTAGAAATACATGGTAATCGTTACTTTCTGGCTCATCCATATATTATATATAACAATATCTTTTCAAATTCCTCCTACTTACTTTACGCTCCCTGCTGTATATAAGAAGCATCTCGCCTGCTATCATAAAAGTCAACCTCTCCTTCTTCCCTTCTCACAAAACATTATGTTGGACAAGACCATGTGCTATGCTATGAGAATTTCACGCTCTTTCCCAATGTTTATAGAATGTTCTTCGTCTGCTTATTACATACCCATTCATCTGAACCATCAGCAGACTTTTCCCAAATCTCATTGATTCCGAGGATTTTTCATATACATACAGCAAGTACTGGAGCTTTACACAAACCACTTTAAAAGACATCATTTATTCCGTACAGAACTCAGGAAATCTCTCTTTGAGTATCTGATACGAATATATAACTAAACATAGAAACTCTATGGAATTCACTTCTTGGAGACAATCGTGTGCACTAGCGACTCTCGTTTGTTGCATTCATCACACAGATAGTTCCAGTAGGGGCACAGTTTCCGAGTAAACAACTATGTAAGTCATTAAAGAACGAATCTGATTTTCATTCTTCAAAATATTCTTCGTTGGTGTATATATATATATATATATATATATATTCACCACTTTCCAGGGGGAAAAAAGCTCACTCTTACCAAATTTCCTGGAATGACTTTAAGTTCCCCCTCCCCCCCCTAATAATGTACTGAATAAAATACGTCCACTGTATATATATATATATACAGTATATTTAAAATTGGACTCTGAGTTGAAATTAGAGGTTATATTGCAAAATCTAAAATCGTCTTCATCTGGACTCTTTGCACAGATCTGTTTAATTAGGGTTCATTGGAGATATGTAACTAATGGAAAGTATCCAGATCTACGGGATGCTCCATAGGAGGATAGATTTATGAGTTACAGAAATTTTGTGATAGCGAAAAAAGGCAGGGATATGAAAAACGTATAAGTTACGCAAATAACTGTTTAGGATTGAGAGGACTAATACAGTGGACGTATTTTATTCAGTACATTATTAGGGGGGGAGGGGGAACTTAAAGTCATTCCAGGAAATTTGGTAAGAGTGAGCTTTTTTCCCCCTGGAAAGTGGTGAATGAGTGGAATGATTTAAATTGAGTCAGTTGTGAGTGCTTTGTCGGGGAATCGTTCAAAACGAAGTATGACAGGTATTGTGATGTTAAGGTTTGGAGAAATTAGTGAACCTCCTGAGATTAGTCTACAGATTCCATGAACATGACCATATCATAATAATCTTCTTCTTCCTAACATGGATTTTAGGCCAGGTGGCCTGTTCCGGTCTCATACCATCTCATTCTCGATCTTCTTTTTCCACTTATATTTGTATAATATTTTGTAGTCTGCTGTTGTCCATTCGATGTAAATGTTCTATCCATTTTTTTTTCTACTGTCTTATGTAGTAATTAATTGGTTTTATATTCAGGGATTGTAAGATTTCTTCATTTGTTTTGTGGTCCCACTTGGTATATCCAGCTGTTTTTCTAAGGAACTTCATTTCTGCTGTTTGAATTCGTTTTTCATCTTTCCTTTTCATGGTCCATGTTTCGCTTCCGTATAGTAGAGTTGGTTTTGACAAGACATTATATAATCTGATTCTGGTGTGTTTTCGTACTAGGGATGGCTTAAATATATTATTTATTATGCCATTTACTTTGACAAAGTTTGATATTTAGTGTCTATGTTTTTTTTTATTGAGTTTTCTCCTTTGAATGCCATTATTATCTTTTTTTAGATATTGTCATATTATAATGTTTTGTGATATCATTTAATGATCTTTATAAATCATCTTCTGATGTAGCTAGGTGCAAATAGTAATGCAAAGATAAAGTGCAAATAGTAGTGTATCTATCTTCATTTGTGGGGTTATTTGTATACCAAATGGGTTGTACTGTTTCCAGATTGTTATAATTTTATATATATACTAGGGGGGGACTCTTCCCCCCCCCCCCCAAGTTCCAGGCTGGTAAGCCTGTAAGCTGGAGACAAAAAACGTGACATAAAATTTCGGCTTATCTTTTTATATATGTAGAGTAGATATATATTTATCGAAAAGCAGAGGCAAGAGGGAACATCCTTCTCATACTCCTCTTGATATATCTTTTCATTCTGAGGTGTGTTCTAATTTAGCTGCTATTTCATTTCCTGTATATATTTTGAGATTGCAAGAGTTGGTCTGGTATATTTAAATCGGTTAATATTTTAAACAATTTTTTTTCTACTAATTTTGTCAAAGGCTTTTTCATTATCAATAAAAACCACGTGTGTTTCTTTATGAAATTCTCTTCTCTTTTTTATTAATAATTTTACAATAAAAATTAGATCAATGCAGGATCGACCTTTTCGGAAACCATTTTGTTCTTCTAGTAATTTGTTTTCTACAATGCTTCTTAGTTTCTCTTTTAATATTCCTGCATATATTTTTATATCCTGTATTCAGCAGACTATATAATAATAATAATAATAATAATAATAATAATAATAATAATAATTTTTTTTTAGTATAAATTTCATACAATAATAATATTTACAATATTTGCAATAAGGTTTATACAGAATTTTTGAATTTAGAATATAATAATAATAATAATAATAATAATAATAATAATTTTTTTTTCTTTTTTTTTTTTTTTTTATAAACGACTTATTTGTTTTTACAATGAAAATGATAAGGTTTACTATCACACAGAGTATCTGCACACACACAATGAAAAACATATTATCTTTTCTGTACAGTACGGAAATTCGATATACAAAATGTATATGAATATACATTTTTTTAAACTAGCTAAATATGGATTGGCACCAATGTGCACACAATTCACGATACAATGCAGTAATGCAGCATACACACAATTCAATAATAATAATAATAATATTTTTTTTTCTTTTATATTTTATTATGTCTCAGTATAAGTTACATACAATAATAATATTTACAGTATTTACAATAAGGATTATACAGAATTTTTTTTTTTTTTAATGTCTCAGATGAATTGCATACATAGTTGCTGTAGTAATTATATGTATATAATATTTATAACGCATTACAAGTGTGTATAACAGATACTTGCAAGTTAGTAATTTTCTTCCTCGAAGCTTAGCAGAGCTTATCTGAGGAAGATAATAGATGACAGAGGGTGGTGGTTTCATGGTTGTGTTCCTATAGTGGTCACAAGCCAGGTGTTGATTTTACTGTTTGTTGGTACGTGCTTAAAAGACTTCGTCTGCTATTACAGTTTAACTTTTTTTAATAATAATAATAATAATAATAATAATAATAATAATAATAATAATAATAATAATAATTTTTTACACATGTGCAATTAAAATATTATATTTCCTATTTCTCACATGCATGCAGTGTAAACTCATTATTTACATATTTTTTTAATAATAAGAATAATTTATTACATTATTTTTTTCATGTTACATAGTAATATTATATTAATGATATTATCACATAATAATCAGTATCTTCTTTATTGTTATGTAATTTACTGACTGTTTTGTTACATTTCTGCATTTGATTATAAGGATTACGTGTAGATGGGTGAGGCAAGTTAATCCCACCTACTTCTTGGGTTAGCTTTTATGAAGAGAGTGGGATTTAGGCTTCACCATTTATGTTGTTGTTGTTACTGTTTATGTATGAACTGTAGGCATTGGATGCTGGTGATTTGTGATGTGTATATTAGTGTTAATGGTGTATTAACTTTGTTGGTATATTTTCCAGAGTTCGTTTTTTAATATTCTGTAGTTATCTATGTGTTTTAAATTTCTTGGTAGGTTGTTGAGTTGCATTGGTATCCGATGTGATCTCACAGAAGAACCGTATGAGTTGTTGAAGGGTGTAGGGATGTAGAGAGTTGTTGTAGGTCGTGTTATACGTTATGTGTCTCTGTTGTTTCGATAGGTGATGTTGAAGTAATTCCTTGTTAATGTCATGTAGTGTTTCACGTTTTTAATGCTCAGGATTCTAGGTGTCGCCATGTGCTTGTCAGATATTGGTTGTTGCGTGTAAGGTGTCCAAATCACTGTTGACACAATTTTCCTGTGTAATATTTCTAATTTTGTTAGGTGGCTGTTTGATGTGTTTGCATAGACTGTTATACCGTATCTCAGTAGGGATTCGCAGATACCGTGATATAAGATTTTTTTTTTTTATGTTGGATGGAATAATGTCTTTTACTTGGAGTAGTTTTGCTGCGATGATCCGGAGTTTGGTATGTAGGTATTCTATATGTTTTGTCCATTTAAGGTGGCAATCTATATAGAGACCAAGGTATTTTGCGTGTGTTACAGGTTTGATTTCGGGACATTTGCAGGTATTTTTGTTGTTAATGCAGCGGTATGTGTGACAGTGTATCGATAGTGGTGGGGGGGGGGCGCATGTGATTTTGGGGTTGTGTATTATCAACATCTATATTTTGGTGCCGTTGATTAGAATTGCGTTTTGGTGGAAGTATGTTGTGATTTCATTTAGGTCTTGTTGTGCTTTGCAGAGAGCCGTGTTGATTTCTGTGTGGATTGCTTAGTGCGGTGGCATCTGCGTACTGAAATATTTGACTTCTTATGGCCATGTTATGAACATCGTTAATGTATATGTTGAATAGTTTGGGTAATAATATGGACTTTGCGGAACACCGCGTTTTATTTGTATACCCCGGCTGTGACATGTGCCTATTTTTGTTACTTGTGTTCTGTTTGAGAGGTAGTTCCTGAACCATGTATGTAGTGTTCCTCTTATACCTATTGAGTATCGTTTGGTGAGTAGTATGGCATCTTCAAGTGTATCAAATGCTTTGGTTAAGTCAAGCAGTATAAGGACGGCGTACTTGATTTTGTCGAGAGCTTTGTTTATTGTGTCGGCGATGTCTTCTAATAAAGTGATGGTGCTTTTTGTTTTATGAAAGCCGTATTGGTTTTGTGAGATGATGTTGTACATCTGTAAATAGTTCTATAGTCTGGTATGCATTATTTTTTCTAGAATTTTTGAGATGACTGGTAGGGTGGCTATTGGTCTGTAGTTCTGAGTATCGTTTCTTTTACCGGTGTTTGTATATTGGCGTCATTATTGCAGTTTTTAGTTGTTATGGAATAATGCCTGTGTCGAATATTATATTCACAAGTCTCAAAAGTATTGGATTTATTTGTTCAAAGTGTGTTATAAAGTCTGTGAGTCTTATTTTGTCTATTCCTGGAGTGGTCTTTGGTTTTAATTGTAGGAGTGCTTCTTTCAGTTCCCGTTTTGTTACGGGTGGAAAATACATCGTTTGTTGTTGACTTTGTGTCGGTAGATTTTTGTTGATCGTTGGTAGTTTGTCTTTTTTGAGTTATGTGATATTGTTTGTGAAGGCTTGATTGAATGAGTTTGCTGGTTCCTGACCGAAGCTTTTTGCAATAAAATCTTGTGCTGAAGTTTTCTTTTTTCGAGTTACTAATTCGTTGAGTGTAGCCCATGTTTGCTTCATGTTGTCGTTGTATTCCATGAATTTTTGGAAGTAGTGTCTTTTTGCCCTACGAATTTTTGTTGTTAGTTAATTAATAATAATAATTATTATTATTATTATTAATCAACTTATTATCATTATTAATAAGTTTGGATTATCGATATTGCAGTACCCAGTGATAACAACATGAACAACAAAGAACTGGAAAAAATTACTAAATATCGAGATCTGGCAATCGAAGTTGGCCGACTGTGGCTTAAACACATCAGTCTTCCTAATAGTTATCGGTGCACTTGGTGCAACTTCAAAGAAGCTGTCCAACTATTTACAGCAATTAACAATCAATGAAGTGACCCCATATGACTTACAAAAAACAGTATTACTTGGAACAGTCCATATTTCACGACGCTACCTGACGGACTATTCTTAGGTTCTTGGGTAGAATCTGAATTGTTCTGAATCACCAGTCAAATTTTTATTTATATGATATCTTGTTTTGACTGTGTACAATTATGTGAATAAAATAATAATAATAAAGCATATGCTATAAAATAAAATTAATTAAATTTCATTTATGAAAGAGGTGGAAAAGTAAAGAGTATTCATCATACGCCTAGAATAGTTAGTTAGTGGTGCGAGAGAGCCTGATAATATTAGGAGAAAGAAAAGACAGATGGATAGCATGAGAGGTAGAAAAAACGCCTTAGCTTTTTTATATCATCCTGTAGCCAAAGGCTATCATTTTTTCTTTTTCACCAATCTCACGCAGCTAAACAACCAAAAGACCAATTGAAACTGAAGTGAAAATATGACTGATTCCCAGGTGGTTAGCCTTATCTGACTTAACCGCCTTGAGTTGGGTTTCTCTGCCTGGGATCGCTCTCCAATCATCCCTGCAATTGACCTTAACACCACAGTAAACTAAGAGGATGGAACCTTTCAAAAACTGTCATAATCATAATAAAAATATACAGAATTTTACCTTCCTCTGGTGAATGTTGCGTAAAGTGGGTGATCTACACCAGCGTTTCCCAAACTGTGGGCAGTTAGTTTTGTTGAAGGGGGGGGCGAATAATGAAAACAAATTTAAAATGTTTTAAGACTAAGTGTGCCATGTGTATGAGAGATGCTAAAAATGGAATATTTGCATTTGATTTTTGCAATATTCGCTGTGTATGTTTTGTATTGAATATAAATATTATAATAATATATGTCTGTATTACGATTTGTTTTTTCGATGGGGGAGTCGTGAAATATTTTAATTTTTCCAAGGGGGTCTTTACATCCATAAGTTTGGGAAGCACTGGTCTGCACCACCTAGCCAAAAATTTGGTATCTCCTAGAATGCTTCTTTCTAAATACAAAAATCGTCTGACTAAACAATAAAATTTCCACAATACAATATTGTAAAATATTTGTATTTGTATATTTGTACATATCATATATCATATATATCATATATCTATCATATATCTAGTTTACAAAGCCATGTTTTTTTTCCATAAAAAAGCAGCATTTTTCTATCAAAACATAAAGTTAAATCTTGCTCAAAAACTAGACGACGGTAATCCTTTAGTTGATATGATGCAAGAACAAATTTGGTGTACGAAATTAAATAAGAGTTAATGTTTGTAAAATCTATATTTAATGAATATATTTAAAATTTCTTTATATTTTTAAGATATCAACAAAATTATTATAGCTTTTATTCATAAAAATAACTATATTTATGCATATTTGGCATATAAGAAAATCATATGTAAAAAAAAATGTAATACAGTTTTAATAACATTATTTGACATGAATATAATATAGAAAAGATAATCTACCGAAGAAGCAAGTAATACTATTAGTAATTACAGTATTCATTATAAATGAATATTGTTTTTACCGTTCCGTTTGTCTTCTGTTTTATATCCGAAACTTCACTTTGAATATGGAAATATATTAATAATCGTTAATATGATATTAATATAATGGGGCTGATTTATTGAGAAGCTTAATTCGCGATGAGTAGGAATGCTGTTTGATAGGATATCTACATTTCGACTTTCACAGAATCAGTGCACTATTTAGTGCAGAAGTTATTTATTTAGACCACGACATCTGCAAAAATAAAATATAACATAAAAATAAAAAATAATACAAAATAGCTTACTAACAGAATTAACTAGGCATACAAACCTTTATGGGTGAAAACCACATAAAAACAAAGTAACTAATAATAGTAAAATTACTAGTTACAATATTATACAATGATTCGCATTTCCCAATCCTTTCAGAAACAACGAGAGACGGAGAGAAAAAGAAATTTTTATATACATAAAGGTTGTCTGGATTTTGACAACTCTTCGTTTGAATATGGTAGGTTTAAATAAGCGTTTTTAGACACGAAATTCGGACCCTTTCACCTACCCTATAACCCTGACACTGTCGAAGCAGTTATATCGCTTTATGTATTCGAATCATTTTAAGAAGAACTAGTCAGCATTTTTTTTTTTTTTGACTTCTGTTGCTTCGCTGTAGAGAATAAACAAACTGAACAATTAGAAGTTCACCTCACATTCTTGAAGAGATTTTAATAGAAAGTCTTAAAATTGTCTCCAGTTGGACAGCGAGACATGTAAAGGACATAGTCCCTAATTTAAATATATTTTAATTACTTCTAAGAAAATTCGTCATCACTCTTTATATTTGAACAAATGAATACCTGGAAATCAAAGCACGATCGGTAACGATAATGGTATTGCTGGGCTATATTATTGATTTCGGCAGATCTAGTCATGATTCTGACACGAAATGACCAAAGATGAATCCGAAAATTCAAGTAAGAGTTGCCTCAGTCCATTTCTTTATTTGAACGGTCGTTAAGTTTAGCAGGAAATTCATAGAAATACTTTTCATGTTTTTTCTACTATTGACGACATTTAATTTTCAAGGAGGGAAGGAGGGGGGGGGGGGACAGAAAGAATCATTCTCCATGCCATGTTGTGGTTAACCTACTTTAAAACTGGAATTCCTAGAAAGTGAAGAAATACATGATATAGTTTGCCCATTCACGAAGAATCAAAAAAAAAAAAAAAAAGAGTTCTTTTCTATCAGACTATTATTTGTGAATACCACTCCCTCTCTTCCCCTGAACAAATATCCATTTTCTTGTCGAATAGGGCAGAAAGTACATTAAAGTCGAGTTCGCAATGAAACAAGAACACATTTTCCTGATACACCGAAACGGGTCAAATTTAAATAAACATGCCTTCTGTTCTCATTGAGAACATTTTCGCCAAGAATAAACACGCTGGAAAGTTTTACGAATTACATTCTCTACGGACTAATCAGGTCAATACCGGAATTTCAGATAGCAATCTGGTGAACCGACTATCCCCCCCCCTCCTCTGTTTTCTCCCTTCTTCCAGGCTCTATTTTATCACATAGCGATTGAATAATAGTTGGAAGTTAGAAGAAATGCGGACTTATTCGCGAAATACCAACGAGGCTGGTACAAGATAAATGGTTGTGAAGAATGACTTTGTCAGAGTCGTGTCTGGAGTCCGAGAACCCAGGTGTTGCTATCTTAAAGGGGAAAGAGATGAGGGGGACGAAGAGATTCATTCCGTTACATGTTTGCGAGGATTGTTTTCATCTCTCCACTAACACTTTCTTTTTGAAACTAATAGTAAGCCTGGGATTCTTTCTCTGTGTTCCTTTACTTCGTTTGCATGGCTGCACACCGAGTAATTGTGTTACTAAGACCCATTTTGATGGGACAGCGATATATCAAGACACAGCAGACAGTTGCGGTTTTTATATAGTTTGAATGTTAGGTTACTCTTGCGGATTTCTAACTAAACAAAAAAAATAGAAATAATTGCATTTCTGCGACTTAGTAACGAGCAAGTTGCAAGGTCTGTGCTTTAAAGTCTTCACAATGCAAGAAATAGGCAATGTACTGTACTTCTCGAATTTTGCTGTGTGCCACGAAAATTTGAATTTTATATTAATACAGATAAAGAAAATCTATAAATTTTACTTACCCAGAATAGGTAGGAGAGCCTACTAGCTTAGTCAGTATAGCCAAAGCCATTTGGTCGGAAAGACCCGGGTTCGATTCCCGTTAGTGAATCGTTTGAATAGGCTAGGTTTAAATAAGCTTATTTAGACACAAAATTCGGATCCTTTCACCAACCCTGACATTTTCGAAGCAGTTATATCACTTTATGTATTTGAGTCATTTTAAGAAGAACTAGGTGAGGAACCTTTATCTGGTCTCTTTCGACTAAAGGCGAGTTAACAGGTCTCATATATGGAGGTAGGGTTTTTTTTTTACCCGGAAACTCGGATTTTTCGTCCCCCCAGAATAGGCAAACCGGCCCCCGTGAGTATACATGAATTACAATCATGAATACGTCTACTATCCTGTAAAAATCTCACCAGGAACACTTTGTGGGCAATGCCTACAAAATCATCTACGGTCGGGAACGACTGAAAAGGGAAAACCAGACAGAATAGGTAGTTATAGGATAAGTAACTCCACAGACTACAGATTCAAGGATAGGAAAAAATCGCAGGTTTTCTGTACGTAAATGCAAAGTTTAAATAAATATCTTGGTACTTACCAATTATTATCGATAAGTATCGACAATTGGCAGTACTTATCGACTATACACATGTTGTGCTTGCAATCAGCTTGGTCTCGCATTTTTCCTGGATACATTCAACAACTGATTCACCTTTTTGATTAAATATTAAAATATCCATACTCAATTTAATAACTTTTAATTAATTTAAAATTTTATTTTTTAAAAAAGCAAAATAAGCCAACTTACCTATTAAATGTACGCACTAACCTCAAAACACGTCAGACTTGAAACTCACAAAGAATTCAACAAAAACGCTTTGTTTTATTGAAGGAAATCCACGCATGCGCGAGTCTCCTGACTCGCGCATGCGTGGATACTTTATAGGCAATTCACGATATTTTCAACTAGACTAAGGGCTACTAATAGATGGATTACTGCTGTAAAATCAAGAGCTGAAAAATTTGAAAATCAGGCCCATCCCCCCCACCCTTTTCTTTTTCTTTTCTTATGAAGTGTTTTTAGATATAGACTCTTCTTTCGTTAGATATGGATTGCTTTTAGATACAGCTTATTTCTCTAGATATAATTTGCTTTCAGATGTATTATTTTTTTTTTAAATACAGTTTGCTTTTATGTGTGTTTTTGTATTAAAAAGTGACATAGTGACATTAGATTCAATTTCGTTTGAGTAATTAGTTATACGACCTCCACTGGTTATTCTGTCAGGAAGGATGCATTGTATTGTATTGTATTGATTCATGTATTGTATGAATTACTTTTGCTCTGTTTTCTCGCTGACGATGACTGGTGAAAGGAGCACTTAGCTGTACTCAAGGGATCTTATTATGGAATGCAGCAACACAAGGTGTGGTGTCAAGTCACGGACACGACTGAGACAGATATTCTGTAATCTGAACAAAAGAACCATGAAGGACAGTTCTAAGGAACTGCTCTGCTCTCTACTAATAGGTTTATAGGGAAGCAATGGTGCACGTAACCTCCTCGTATTGCAAACAGGCTGCGTGCACTCTTTATTGTGATCAAGTGACAGCCGTTATCAAACTAGGGAACAAAAAACAAGAATTATATCTGCATTCACGACACTTACAAGAAACGCATCTATTTATCTATCGATCCATCCACTTACTGAACATTTGCCTTTGTATTTATAGGCTTAGTTATTATTGTGTATTCGCAGCTTTCTCTCTCTCTCTCTCTCTCTCTCTCTCTCTCTCTCTCTCTCTGATTCATTTATCTATCTATCTATCTATCTATGGATTGCAGATATTTATCACGTTTCTGTTTGTTTTTTTTTTCATTAAAAATCAATTAATATTGTATTTTTTAAATATGGCGATCTCTGCTAAAAAAAGACACAAATCCCCAGCGCCATCTATGAATCAAGTAGCAAATTTAAAAGTTTTTCCTTCTTGGAAAGTCTGATTTCTTTATTTTCCTTTGCGTTTTTTTTTTTTTTTTTCATTCCGCAAGCCCAGATAAACCAGCCATTGAATAGACGCAAAATTGATAGATAGAGCATATTGTGTAGGTAGCACTAACGTCCTCTCATATATTAATTAAGTTTCTATGCACTAAGTTACTTGGTTGTGACAAGCTATTGAGTTTAGCACATTAACGAAAAGGTAAAGTGACATATTGTTACTCTTCATTTAACAGTTAGAAAAAATAACTTTTTTACTTGGGTGCTCCCACGATAGAAAATTTAATCTGGCAGAAGCGTCATGTGGTTTTTCAACAAAGAATATTTTGATGGACTGGAAAATGAAAGGAGATATTAATCTAGTATATTCCATTAATATTTCATTTCTCAATATAAATCCGAATATCAATACTCTATTTTTCCCCAAAATATGTTACGCATTAGTTAAATTATTTTCAATCAGTCTAATCCCAAATTAGAAATGGATTATATTGGATTGTTATTAGATTAGATTGATCATTATCTAACTGTCCTGTAGACATTTTTATTTTGCCTAATCTTGCTATTGGAATGGTCGGATTGAAACCAAAATTGAAACGATTCAATTTTTGTTTATTTCCAATAAAAATAGTTCTATTGAAAAGACAATAATATAGATTTATTCGAATGTAGATGAAAAACTTTCATCTTTACTTGCACCATCATTGGTACCTTATAAAGTTATATTTCTTTACGTTTTACCTCGTTGTGCCCCTGCCAATGTTCCGATTAAAATGAAAATAAAATCTCACCCAATGTAAGAAACGATTTCAAATACCGAATTTCGATACTATTCAGGAATAACTCGCATACTTCTATTTGGTGTTTCTTTATTTTGAAAAACGTACCTAAACAAAAGAACAATACAGCCATCGCCTTAATGAAACGTATGTCGCCTACCCGCAATATAGTTAAGATAACTCAGTGCATCCAAAGCATAATTTATTTTGGGGAAACCCTTCATTATATTTCTTTACCTTTAATAATATCAAAATCTTCGGATAAAAGTAGATGTGTCGTTTTTTGGGATCAATGTTCGCCTTCAACTTTTCAGGGAAGAAACACCTTGAAGAACAAGAATGGCTTATTATGAATTATGATTTTTTTTTTCTTTCGTTTCTATGGTAACATAAGCCAACATTTAAGGAAATATCAGTTGTTTTTATTTTTTATTTTTCTGAATATATTTGAACTAAATTAATTGTTGTACATTTCTTTTGAAATCTTTGCCGGCCTCGTTGGCCGGGTAGTTAGCATTAGGGTTCAAGTCCTGTCTTGGGCCTGGATATTTGTGATTGTGTGTAGGTGGGAGATGAATTTTATCCCCTCTGTGTGAGACCACCACCCTGCTTATTGGAGACCTGAAGTGGCTTGAGAAAATTCAGCGTTTGCATTTTTTTTTCTGTTTTATAAACCTATAAAACAGAAAAATACGAAGGGTGAAGTTTTCCAACACTCGAATTCATTTCAAACCCGCCAAACTACCTTATTTTTTCTTTTCATGTCATTTAAATTATAAGATTTTTAGGAATCTTTTAAATTTTAAATCTAAGTAATTCTTGTAAATCTTTAAACACCTTCTAAGCGTAGCTTAACGTAGAAATTTAAATTCTTTTAGTAAGATAAGAGGATTTTTTATGTTTTTAAATTATTTCGACTTTCATATTTAGTTTTTTTATATTCATAATCAATTAAACGAAATTCTGATGAAAAGTGGTTTGATATAATTAAAATTAATAAAAAAAAGTGTAAGCAGCAGTCAAAAGTATCATATAAAGATAACATTATTGTCAAGTCTCTTTTTTTTTTTTTTAATGTTTCGAAGGCACTTTTCATTTAATCATAGAGCTAATTAGCATTTTAATTTAGCTAATGCATAGATAGGTGGTTACAACGGAATATAACTTTTTAATGCTCTGAATGTTGCTATTACTTGATATCATACCGATCAGACAAATAAAAAAAAAAAAAAAGCCAGAAATTAAATTAAATGAGGTCTTCTGAAAATCACACATCAAGTTAAAACAGATTCCACCGCACTCTCCCCAGGAATATCCTGCCTATTTTACTGACAGTGACATACAATTTTATATAATTGAATTAATTCGAAATGACTGAAATAATTTAATGAAAGAAATAAAAAAAAATAAATCTCATAAAAGTTTATAAAAAATAATTCAACTATAAATATTAAATGTATTAATTAAGTAATTTATGTAAATAAGATAAAATACAGTAATAAGCTTAATAAATTAAAAACACCAAAATTTAGATAACTTAATTATTTTATAAAATTGAACAGATTTTGATAGTCAACCGTGAAATGCGGTGATTGATTCATTCAATCCAATACCCTCAGAGGGTAATGGATGGCAATGCTGTAGCCAATGAAGTTCTAACTGAGGCTAGGCTATATTGCTGTTACCCTCCTGCCATGATCAGAGCTTTAATAGCTCAATAACACTTATCCAGACACTGTCCTCTACAGATAACGGGGAAGATGAAAAGCATTCTTGCTTCGCCCCTTTAAGCCAGTCCTTATAAGGACTAATAAGTCCTGCATAATTCTAATTCTAATTATGATAATGATTAGTAATGCGATTGGCACTAATGATATGTGTATCATATCCAAGTCATAATTTTTAGATTCTGTTTGTTCTTTCTCACCCTAAAATCACATTTTATCTTTCTGTTTATTCTTTCATTCTTCATATACTTTCAGTATCACAATATTACTTATGACTAACCTTCACGGGAATTTAAAGAAGGCAAACGGAAGGATGACATAACCTCCTGGCCGTTTAGATGACTAAACGGAAAAGAAAGAAAGAAAGAAAAAAAAAAACCTTAAAAGCTCTTGCATGCCGTTTATCTGCCTGTCAACGTTCTTGCCCGTTTCGGACATACAAGTACCGTAAACAGGTAACAAAACGCCCGCCTTGGAGAGAGCGAACGTCTCTAGCACATGCGCATTACAACCTCTGTGAATTCAGCGGCTAAATAACAGCGCCTTCGCCAGCAGGCCAACAGTCTGCTCACTGGAGTGGGTAGTGTGGAGTCGCGTAAAAGCCGTCTCTATTCCGCCTTTTGGTCTCCTTGTGCGGTTGGTGTGAGCAGCATGGGCAAAGGATACTAGACCAGCGACATCTCGTCGGAAAGGGGCCACTGACAAAAGGATTACTAACGTCAAATCCAGCCCCTTAACGATACTCCTCCCTTTTCCTCATCCCCCCCTTTCCCCTTAAGAACAGCATCACTATGCTGGGAATTTGTGTGTCTTGGATTTTCTGTCTTCTCGGAATATGCCTAGCAGCTGAAGGTAAGTCTCGACTTTTATACTTTTTTTCCCTTAACGCCAGTAGAAATGTCGAATGGTAGAGATGAACGCCTTGTAAGTGTCATGTCGTGGACCGTGAGGATGTTTCGGAGAATGAGATGTGGAAGAGATGATCCATATGGTTTCATCTTGGAGTTTTTTAGTTTAAAGCAATCATCTACAAAACACGTCATTGGCCTACATGGAGTCTTTACATCTAACTTGGGTTTTAGCCAAATCCGAATTTCTTTCATTTTATATCGGTATTTTTGACCATCTCGAACGTGACTGTTTTGTATGGATTGCTCTTTCGTCACTACTCTGAACCAATTTACTTTATTACTCTCTTATATCATTTGTTAATATAGTTTTATCTTCGACTTTCTCTCTTATTTAAACACATAATAACTGAAATGCACGCTAATGAATATTGTCAGTGCCGGCAGATGTCACTTAAATCGTTTTATAAACGTAAACATCCAATACACATATTGGATGTTTTAGTCAGACCATTTAAAATGTTCAATAGGAGAAAAAAAAACGCATTTCACGTCAATAAACTAGAATATCCATTCCATAATGAATGGTTTTATTTATTTTTCTGCTACCTTATGCAGAGATACAACAAGGAAATATTATGTCTATATTAGTCAATAGTAATTTTTAATATACGTTAATAGCGAAGCACAATGTATCTTCAATGAATATGATTATTTGTCATTACTTTACATTAGTCTATTTAACTATCAGTTAGGAAGAGGAAATTAAAATTAATATATTAAATATAGTAGCAAATATAAAGTTTATTGATATTTAGTTCAAATAATTAAAAAATATTAGAAATAGTTTAAAAATTATATTAAAAACTTAACTCCCTTTAATTTATTTATATCGATATTCTATAAAAAAATACCTAGACAAGTGTAAGTGCTCTAATTATATCGTAGATTATGGTTGAGATGAAAGATGATTTTTAATTGTCACATATGCTTGCGAGTTGTTCACTACTTATTATCTATTAAGAGAAGAAAAACAACCCTCCTGACGTTGGCAGTCTTGAATCACGCAAAGCAGAAAACTTCCAAGACGCTTTCTCTTTGTCATTCATACAAACGAATATTACTGACAGAAGAGCCTTCTATTTTCTTTTTTTAAATGCACATAATGAACTCTTAAGCCTAACTGGAAACGAAACAAAACCCCAACCCTCCAGTTGACGTTTCAGATTCCAAAGTATGATGGAGGATCTCTCATCCATCACTTCCTCGTATAACAGGTACGCTAATTGAAGGATGTGACGGATAGCGGTGGAATATTATGCGCTAGTTGTTGCAATAAATAGCTAGAGAATACTTGGGAGACACGTACTGGGTGGGGACCGTCTCAAACAGAGGTGAAAACAAGTAATTATAATAACTACACCCGTTTAGCGTCTACAAACAGCTGTTAAACATATACAGCATAAAACGATGAAATATGGTACAGTATTAAACTGAATTAGAATAAATATTTCGCATTTTCGGAGAAAGATGTTTTGTTTTTTTTTCCTTATTTTAGGAAATTTTAAAAAATCACGACCAATATAGTAATAACTCATTTCTCATCGCGAATCATTTCGCATCGTTCTTTATTGCGAATGATGAGAAGTGAGTTATTAACATATTGGTCGTGATTTTTTAAAATTCCCTAAACAAGGGGAAAAAAACATCTTTCTCTGAAATTAAACAACTATTAGAACAGAAGGTCAACTACTTCTTAAGTTTGATATGATAGCAATAAGATCAGCGTCGTTCAAACACTTAACAGCTTACCAGTAATGATATTCTCATCATGTACATGATGAGTCCTGATGCCATGTAGCCTGGCATCACGATGAAGCCGCTCACGGCATGAAATTTTATTCTAGACAGATTTTCAAGTTATTTAAAGAGACTATACTTTCCTCATAATAATAACAGTAATAATAATAATTATTATTATTACTATTATTATTACTGCTACTACTACTAATAATAAGAAAGCGATTGCTTGAAGTATAGGTAGATTATCCAGAAATATTCACACGTGCTATGATCAGCAAAGTGATCGACAGCGCCCTCTATCAATCAGTTATCTGGCTAATAGTATTATTTAAAGGAGGCAGCATTGCTGAATATATGACATACACTTAGATAAGTTTTAAGCCATTTATTTATGCACCCCTGTGTTACTTTACTGTTAGGCTGATATCGTTACAAATAAAAGAAATTCACCGTTTTTTTTTTGGTTTTTTTTTAGTCGGTTTTGTTTTTCTTTCGCTCCTCGATTTCTTTCAGCCTTGAGCCATGAGGTCTTCGCTTAGCTTGAAACTACTCCAATTTGACAGCCTGCATTCTTTCATGTTAATCTTCTCCCTAGCGAGCTTAACCCAAGTACCCATTTCCTCTCGTCTTTCTACACAATACATAAGAAACCAAGAGAATTCGTTGTTTGAATTTACCTGCAATCACTCGCTTTTTTTTAAAAATACTTTTTTAAGCTGTTTCTTGTTTTTGTGAAGTTAGACTGACTTCACTTATTACCGTGTAATCTCTGTTTTCTTGCATAAAAAAAATGAAATAAAACAAAAAATCCACAACCAGCCCAAAGACAACACACACACACAGACGCACACACACAGTTTATTCAAAGCAGGCACGGATGTTCTATACGCTAAAGTCATGTCACTGTTTTCTGCCAACATTACTCATTACTCTCTCTAAATTAAGGTCATTCTAAGCCAGATTCTACGACTAGCATGGCGCGCTCCTTCTTTCTTTCTTTTTTTTTTCTCTCTCTTTCATTTTCTGCTACGTCTTGTGGTTAAAGACGATATTAGTTTCTTGTGTGACGGTATTATTGCCTTCTGAAAAGGATTCCTTCAGATTTTGCTTTTCCGGGTTTTTGGCATTTTGTTTCGAGTTGTTTACTTCTTGATAGATTGTGGTCAGACTTATCAAGGAGGAACAGAAAAGGAATTTAACCAGAGAAGGAATCAATATCTTCAAACACTTCATTATCTCGGGATATTTTTCATAGCATATTTTTCTTAAAACGAATGTTTTTAATTTGCGTCATATATTACTTTTAAAAATCAACAATAATCGAACTTTTAAATGTCGAAAAATGGAAACATTCATTTATTTTAGATGGTAACTAAATGCATTGTTTTTCGTATATAAAATAACAATTCTCTGTTGAAATTTGTCTTTTTTCCCTCAACAATAAACTGATATAGCGAACGATATTTTAATCATGAATGATGATTGCTATTTTCAACAATAAGCGCCCATCTCATTGAACAATGTTTTCTTTTTCTTTCTTTTTTTTTCCAACAATGAGTAACGAGCATTGTCGAAATGAGCTACTTTTATTGACTCTAAAATCACGCATGCGCTCTAAAGAAGCAACTAAAACAGAAGTGAGGAATGCCGAAAAAACCAGTAAATTCGTGATCGTTCTGAATATAATGGTTTGTGATCGCTATTTCGCGGTGAAGGGGGGAAAAAAACTAAAGAGGGTTGCCCTAATGGATCTGCTGATTGTATGAAATATAATAGAGGTGGCTGGTCACACCTACAGGTCATCTATTTTTACGCGGTTCACCAAGATGAATGACACGTCTTTGCAGACTCTCACTTTCTTACCGCTCACCGATTTTTATAGAAACACTGGACGTCGCTGATCACAGTCCAAAACGATTCTCCGCCGTCTTCTCTTGACGAAGTGGTGACTTTCGACCCGCCAGCCCGCAAATCATAGGGCGACGAAAACAGCCACGTGCCAGCTATGGGATAGTGATAAAGAGATGAACGAGCATCTATCTTTAATTATGACTTGCGCTGCAGTGGTCAGAAACTGGGGGGGGGGGGGGAGTAGGTTAAGGAGGCGGAGATGGTCGGTGGATGGAAATGGCTGTGGAGGAGTTATCTTGTGGCTTCGTTGTAGTATGAGGGGTCGTACAAGCATGCTGCCGACCGAAGATGATAAGCGAGGGGAAATCTCGGCTGGTGTTGCGTTATCAGCCAATCGTAGCATCGTCTGAAATGAGCCACAGCAGCAGTTGATTGCGGTTCGTTCGTTTGATGTCCTCTGTCCTCCCTTCGTTATCTGTGTGTGGATCTCTGAAGAGCTAGAAAGACATCCGGTAGTCAAAGATTAGTTAGTTTAATCTTTTCAAATGTTTGGACTCTGAAATAGAGTGGAGAAGGTCTGTCGAAAGCTGTTCAGTGATCATCTTCCTGGTTTTTCTTTTTTTTTCTTCTTTTCTTTCTTTCTTTCTTTCTTTCTTTTTTTTTTTTTTTTTTTTTTTTTTTGTGACCATTTTGAATGTTCCGTCAACTGACAATTGATAGTACTTGGCTACTGTGACCATGCGTCAATCAATAGTGTATACCAGTGGCGGCTCGTGGCTTGAAATTGTGGGGGGTGCTGCAACTTTCGAAATATACATACACACTTTAAGTACAGTGTCCGCGTGTTTGGATAAAATATCAAAATTATGGTAAAAATTTAAAAAAAAAAAATTAAACATGAAAAAATATTGTTTATTATCGATAAAATTATACAGTTTGGAATAATTCAAAATTACTTAAAAATTACTATAACAAATGTTATGTCTTTAATTGTAACGTCCCAATATTTAAAGAGACGGATTAAACACGATAAGCACTACGAAGACTCTACTACTGGCGCAAACTGCATATAAACAACAGTGGAACTGCGCGACGGACAGTGCCGCATTACGCTAATCGCTCGCATCTCACTATGACGTGCATTTGTTTGCGTGCGTAGCAAATACTAGCAATGTGGCACTGTGGTAAACACAGTGCTGCTAGCGTCTTCGCTCTCCTAAGTGCTACAAGATGGATTTTTATTATTTTTTTATACAAAATACGAGAATTGTATAGGATTGTTGATGATAAAATTAAATATCACAAGCAAATATAAATAAATTAATAAATATATTTATATATCGAGAAAAATTGGGAGTGCTGCAGTTCCTCAGTGCCTAAGCACGAGCCGCCCCTGGTGTATACAGTATATACTAAATGGAGATTTGCAGCATCTGTAAGATATGCATCATTCCAGATCGTTTATACAGTATAAAAAAGCAAGTTAATGACTAAAAATCTGTTTTTACCTTTTGTGTTTGGAAATAAGTCTGGAGTGTACGGTTGGCATTGCAAAGGAAATGCAATATCGCGTTTGGCCAGATGTAATGACCATTTTATGGTAGAACAATACCATTTTCAACCAGTCACCGATGACCTCGAAGATGGTTCCATTTTATGGAATCTCAGAGACTCCTCGAAACAGTTTTGTATCATGTTCACTCTTAGGTCATTTTTGAAGAGAATAATTAATATTTTATTATTAAGACTAAAGAATTATATTATTATTTTGTAATTATCATTCAATTATAATATAATACAACGCAAGTATTATAGCAAGACAAGTGATAATAGAAGATAATTAAAAAGTAATACTACATATACTATAAATATAAAAATTAATACAGTAATGTGGTAATTTAGCAATTGATAGGTTAAAGAAGAGGCTTAAAAGTAAAGCACAGAAAAGAAAAAAAAACCAAGAACAGAAGGAACTGTAAAATGTGTCTAACCAAGTGTCACCATAATGGGCACTTGAAAAATATAAATGCAGTCGTTACGAAATCAAACGCCATCTATGACAGTGCAACATATACTTGAGACATAATCTATAACAATTTCAGTAATCTCTTATAGTATATGTTTAGAATAAGTCAACATTATTGAGTCCCATGAGGTAGACTTTCAATCTTTTTCTGAAAGCATGTTCCGAGGTTAATGACTATTTCATTTAGCAGTTTATTGTAGATGCTTATTGCTGAGTAGTCCAAAGATTTATGAAAAATTCCTTTGTTTGCTTTGGAATTTGCTACCAGCAAGTTTTTAGTCATTAGCATTGTTCCAGTCACAGTATACTTTATATACAGGAAACTTTACGATGTTATTTCTTACATATAGTATCGAACTAATAAAGAAGTTCTGGAATGGTAAAATATTAAGACTAGCAAACACGTAACTAGTTGAATTACAATATGGAAAAATGAAATAAAAGCAGAAAATGGAGTCTGATAATCACGTGATGTTTTCCTAAAGGGATCTACTATTTTCTTAATCTATTTTCTATTATTAATCTATTAATTAATCTATTAATTATTAATCTATTCTTAAGCGCCTCCGTAGTGCAATTGGAAGAACGACGGTACATTGCGCCCTTCGATTGGAATAGGCCTAAGTTCGATTCTCGTCGCGACGGGAGGAATCTTTATCTGGACGATTTTCAATCGAAGGTGAGTTAGCCGATCTCATACGGAGGTAGCAGGGTTTTTTCTCCCGGAAACTCGGGTTTTTCATCCCGCATACAGACAAATCGGCCCTTCAGAACACACGCAATTTACAGACATAGAATACCAGTTGTGGTGGTGGAAATAAGCGGTAGATGGCGTTGATGGAGACGATTCGCAGTAGAGGTTCAGTGTAGTGGTTGAGACAGGTTTAGGTGTCCTCCCGCGATGAGTCCTCGGACTCCTTGGAGGTATCAGGAATAATAATAATATTTTTTCTCGAATTTTGCTTACGATCTTCTGTATTTGCAATTAACATTGCAAATACAGAAGAATCGTAAACAAACAATTGCTAAATAAACAATTGCACATACCTAGGATTAGTTTCTCTCTTTTCAAAATTATTTGCAACATACAATGCCTCCAAATTATTCTCACAACTCGTTGTAGCCCGCTATGATTACAATCGTAGCGAGATTATAATGAGTTGTCCAACGAATCTTATCACTGGCACAATGGATAGCAAGATAATAGAATTCTGCCAGTGTGACGTCATTCATTATCACAGTTTTCGCACGCCTAAGTTGAATACTGAAAGTCTTGTAAATTTAGTTAACATTTGAAGCTTATAATTTCGCATCGCTTAGGATTGAGTTAGGTTGAACCGTGAACGGTGTGTATAAAATGCCTGTCAACAACACATGCTCATCGTTCAGGCTTAATATTAGATTAGAACGTCAGTAGACAACAACACCTATTTGCATTAAGTTCCTTTCAGTCAAAAAATTATCAATAATAATAAAATAAAATAATTTGCATAAAATGATTTATATAATTTACATAAAACATAAAATAATTTATAATTAACTTTAAATTAATAAATAAATAAAAATAATTTATATTGATTTTATTTCTACCAACTGACTTTTGGTCTTCATTTTCATATGAAATTATTATACAATTCGTCGTATACATTGGGAAGTCTAAGTTTCTTTACACAAAAATAAGAATATAAAATGGCTTTGTTTATCATCTTTTTTATTTTATTTTATCGATTATTTATTTCTTTTATAAATTTATTTATAAAATTTTAAAAGACGATTAAATACATACAAAACTATATAAACACCTACAGTCTGTAGATGGTATACCAAAGGTACACTTTTTTTAGCTAATTTATATATTGACAAAATGAAATACATATTCATTTTCTCACGATTCTGTTTATTACAAAAGAACAGGTTTTTCTATTCGAAATTCCCTACTGGATTATTTACTGAATTATCTGGGCCATTGTTATGCAAACATAAATGATCTAAATTCCCTTTTGCTTCGCAATAAACTCCCATTACTTAAAATTGAGTTTAATGAAGCACGACAATCACACCAACAGAACCACTCGACCTCGTTTGGATATGTTAATCCTTTTGAGATACTGTAACGAAAATTATTGAAAATGTTTTTATTAAAATAAAAAAATAATTTATTTTCATATAAACTTTAATTTTTAGTTAAAAATTAATAAAATTTAAAAAATGATTTCATTTGAATTTTAAAACTTAAATTTAGACATTTTAATAAAGACACCAATTAATTTTTATTATACAAAAGTATAAATGTTATTTCATTTTTTTTTTCACTTTTTTTTTTTGATTGAATGGATCGTAATGCAGTAGATGTTGTCTGTCGAAATTCTAATCTAACATTAAGCTTAAACGATGAGCATATGTTGTCGACAATAATATTTTTTTTATTCCAAAGTTATTCCTCCTTGATATAAATTCCTTCGCTAACTGCATATAGTTTTTTAGAAAGTAATTGACAAATTATTTTTACTGGTTTGCTAATTATTTCTGTATATGAATCAAACTGTTTTTTTTTTTTTTTTTTTTTAACTAGCATTGAGTGAGGCGGACCTCCTATGTGGTCCTAAATGCTCTTGGTTTCTCAAGCAAATTTTTCCTTATAATAGTTTTTTGTTTATTTTTGATTTCTATACAATTGAATGAGCTATATTTAATTAAACTATATTTATTTATTTTTTAATGTATAAAAATCACAATCTTAAATTTCTACTTTATTTTTTATTTTTAAGTCATTACTTTTACAAACATTCCCTGAATAAAGTATTTTTTCCTACCCATGCTTCTCTTAAGATTTATTCTCAAAAATACATATATTATCTCGGCTTTTCTTGCCATTTCATTAAAAAAAATTCCCTTAAGAATAAAACCGTCAGAGTTCTTAGGTACAGTGTTACTAATAAGAATAAATTAGTTGCAAAACTTTGTGGCTTTGCGACTCCCAGAACGTATTGTATATAAACAAAGAAACACTCCATCAAAGAACAATGTCTTTATAGACGTATTTATTTTATTTTCTGTGTTGGTAAGGTGCAGTGAGACTCACAAATAACAGAATGTGTGTCTCACGCGGTTGTTGAAGAAGTGTTTCATGAGCCTATAAAACTCAGAGGTCTTGAACAGAGGAGAGGCACTGAAATTATGGTTACAAAGAAAGATACAAAAGGCTACTCCTAGAATCTGTTTACAGTTCTGAGAACAAATAATTTCACTTGAAAAACAGGAAATTTAAAAATAGAAGTAAATAAAAAAAAATAGTTTACTAGCATATAAACACTTTAATTCTCAGATCTTCTGGTTTGAATCCGTTTTAACATAGAAACTATTGACAGATTTTTTCCCCTAAAAAAAGCTCTTAATGTTTTATTTTAAAGAATCCCACAAAAGAAACAAGAAAGTAATTCTACGTACGGATTGAAGAGATACAATTTAGTTAACAATTCCACTCTAAATAAGCTAATTTCTTTGACATGAATGATGTAGGTAGAAAAACAAACCACCATTAAGATCTAAGAAGCGAATGGCTTGGGACTTAAATAAAATCAGAACACAGGGTTGAGAATACAATCACACGAATCTTTTACAAGACGTTCCCTCGTCCCACCCACACATTCATGTAGTTTAATGACACAGCGCGGATAGACTATGCATTTTATCCGAAGAATAGTTCATTTGCACAGGGCACTCAGCGTCATTCTTTGTGTGTGTGTGTGTGTGTGTGTGTGTTTTCTTCTTCGATAACCCATAAAAAGTTTCATTAACACACAAATTACTCTCTAGGCAGAGCAACCGCTCGTCTTTTTCACTGTTTTCATTTTCTTTGAGCCATTTCCGAGGAAGCTATTTATTTCTTGGGTCTTCAGAATAGAAAGACATTGTCAAATAGGCAAATGTTGCACCGAAGAGGCTGCCAGCATACACTAAACTAATCTTTACAAGTTCCAAATTGCATTCAAAGGACAACTGAGTGAGTCTGTGCAAAAGAAATGTGCCAACGAAAAGACGTTTTGGAAGAATCCCATCGTTCTCTTTATGTGTACGAGAGAAGATTTTTCAGAGATGTACACTTTATGACTGTCTTTCTAGGATGATAACGGCCCGCTTCAGTTTTGATATCAACATATTTTTCTGCTTCGAGTGTGCAGCTAACACTAGCACCTGATAGATAGGCAGCAACGCTCTATAAAAGACATGCAATTTATTTACAATTCAAATGTAAACAAATATCCAAGCAATGCATTACGACACCATCCTGTTCATTCTTCATTCCTCTATCGCCGAAAAAATGACATTTACTTCCTTCGCCCGGACTAAAATATGACAAATCGTTTATTTTATTGCGTCTAGCGATTCGTTATGATTATTCAGTATGGATTATATGATTAGACTTTTATAAAACACAAAGAGAAACATTAAGTGAAATGTATTTCCATAATAAAATGCCCAAGTCCGGAATCATTTATGCCATGACTCGCCGTAGATGTGTTAAATGCGTGTCATGCTGCTGAACTATAATCAGAATGTGTCCACAAAAGTACAAGTCATAAATCTTGTGTTTTTTAACAGTATCTAAAAAAATATGGGATCAATATTCTTTTCAATATCAGCTCCAGATACTTCTTTTTATTGTTCTTTTAGAGAACCTCAGTATCGACGATATTCTTTGTTTAGACAGGCCCGCATAGGCTTATATCCTATTTATTAAGCAGAGAAACTTGTTATAAGAGATTTTCAATTCAAAATGAAATAATTAATCCCATAAGGGGGTGTGAATTAACTCCTGGAAACACTCGTTTTGTTTCATTACACAAGACAGACAAAGTAGCCGGAGAATTGACAATTGATAGACATCACAGCTTATGTAGTAACGACTCTATGAGAGGATTAATTAATTTCAATTAATCCTAATTACTTGATCTTGACAGCCCATTGAACCTAACACTAGGAGAAAAGGGGGATTGTTTCGTGGTATTCTCTCAGTGGCAATTATTCAAATATGAGGAGAAAGAAACGTAAAAACAATCACGTTTGTGTTGTAACATGAGTTAAAATCTTCTTAACACCCGTTTTTTTTTTAAATACAAACTAACGGTTTAAACTGATAAAGTACAACTTTTTAAATGATTAAAAGTTTTTAGGCGTATTAGAAGTCCCAGAGACAATATCAGAAAATGAACCAAGAACTGTCACTGCATTCTTCCCCCCAAACGAAAGTCTTCTGGTCTTAGAAAAAATAGTCTCCATTTGGTCTTTTAAATTTCAAAATACGCTCCATACAAAACGACAAGAAAAGGAGTTTCCGCCTTAACATCAGAATAGGCTCTTTGCTTTACCAATTTTTCCATTTCTTCAAAGATGCTTATATAGGACAGAAAATTGCATTCACTGGAAATAAGACAGAGAAGAATACATCGGTAGAGTGGCAGATTATTTCGTTTCTAAGAATGCATTGTCCCTTCTCAAGTTGTCTATCTTTTTTAGCATTGAGAGAATTTTATTAAGACAGGAGCAGTACATTTTAAAAGTGTAGCAGTTTTCTCTATTACAATCTTCCAAACGTATCTTGCTTTTTTTAAATACATTCATATAAGTACTTAAAAAACTCTTTAATTCTTAAAAATATCTAGACTTTAGCTATTTATTATAACAGATTTGTTAAGCTTGCACCAAAATACAATTTTGATGAAGAAACTTCATAATTATCACAAAAGGACGGAGTCAAACATCTTGAGTAAGCAATGGAGATAAACGTTTTGAATAAACAGCTTATGGGAATATAACTTTCAGCATCAGAGTTTCCGTGGTTTGCACTGCACATGCTCTGTCCAGAAGTCCGCGTGTTAGCCTTTTGAAATTAGGTTCCAATCGCGTGATATCTTTTTCAAACTCCGATGTCAAAGATTATAAGTTCTCAGGTCGAAACTTTTAGACGTATTTGGCTCTAATATGGATAGATCCATAACTGGATCCTTTTTCCGACACTTGCTACTCTTTCTCGTTAGTTGGTATTTTTTATTTCCGTAACAGAACAAACAGATCTAAGTACAGAAGCAGTTGACGAATAACAAAAATGCCAATAAAGACTAATAATTTTATTTCATCTAATTAGGGATATCCACATTTGTAGCCCTGCACGCATAAATCGTAAAAAAAAAGGTAATGATGAACAACTACAGCACCAGCACACTACATGTTAAACTAATTGAATAAAGTGGCATCAAACAATAAACCGGATTATTAGGTTCTTCTAGTCCCATATACTGCTTGTGGAATAAAACACGATAATTCCAAATTAATCTTGTAATTCAACATACATTCTTCCTAAACCTAACTACTTCATCCATGCTGATCATCTCTCATTTTGGGGGGGGGGGGACTGAATCCTTGACTTTTTATCCCTTCATCTGATTGAAGAAAATCTGTGTGGATGCGGTGTTATTGAGCTATAAGCTCTGGTCATGACTGGGTAGCGGCAATAGCCGAGTTTCAGTTAAAACTTCATTGGCTACAGCTTGCTACTCTTTCAATTGTTTTCTAAATCCTAAAAAGGACTGGTTAGATGGGCGAAGCAAAAATGTTTTTCATATTTCCCGTTACCTGTAGAAGACAATGTAAGGGTAGGGGGTTATTGAGCTATATATATAAAGCTCTGATCATGGCAGGAGGGTAACAACAATAGCCGATCCTCAGGTAAAACTTCATTGGCTACAGCATTGCCATCCATCCCTCCCAGGGTACCCATTTTAGTCGCCTCGTACGACATGCATGAGCTACATTGGGGCTGATATGTAAGTAAAGACCTCTCTAAAAATTAGAACGATCCCTAGACCACTGCATAGTGGCCGAGAGATCGTCCAACTCAGCGTTGGCTCCGCTCAGTGACGCCCCCCCCCCCCCCACCGAGCATAACTGATCATATTCCAAGGAAAACAGTGCACCGACGAGGCCACGCCGGAGAACACCCTCCCCAGAGGCTCAAAATACTCTCCCAGGGAAGCTCCCCCCCCCCTCACCGGGAGCGAAATTCCGTAAGAAACCTGAGAGAGCAAAACCTCGAAACTCAGCGTCCATTTAGTCGCCTCTTACGACACGCATAAGTTACGTCGTAATTTACTTACGACGTAAAGGCAACTCAAAAAATTAGGACGATCCCTAGAACACGTCCGAAAGGCCGTCCAACTCAGCGTTGGCTCCACTCAGTGACGGTCCCCCCCCCCCCCACCACCACCACCACCACTGAGCAGAAGCGCTCATATTCCAGGGAAAAGCATCCACCGACAAAGCCCCTGCACGGAGACGCAAGATGCTCTCTCAGGACAAATCCCCTGAATCCAAGCCCCCCCCCCCCCTCACCGGGAGCAAAATTCTGGAAGAAACCTTAGAGAGCAAAACTCTCGAAACTCAGTCCATTTTAGTCGCTTTTTACGACAAGCATGGATTTACATTGGGACTTATATTTAAGTAAAGCCGTCTCTAAAAATTAAGACGACCTCTAGACTACTCAATAGTGGCCGAAAGACCGTCTAACTCCGCGTTGGTTCCACTCAGTGACGGGCCCCCACATCACCGAGAAGAACCGCTCATATTCCAGGGCAAAGCGTCCACCGACGAGGCCCCTCACAGGCCACGCCGGAGAACACCCTTCCCAGAAATTCATAATGCTCTCTCAGGGGAAACCCCCCGAAATCAGCCCCACTCCTCACTGGGAGCAGAAGAAACCTGAGAGACAGCGAACTATCGAAACTCAGCGTCCATTTTAATCGTCTTTTTCGAACGCATGGATTTACGTTGGGACTATTCTTATCCCGACTGCCACACGAGGACTCTCAATTGTTTAGTCCTTCCTTATAAGGACTGGCTAAAAGGGGCGAAGCAATAATGCTTTCCATATTCCCCGTTATCTGTAGAGGACAGTGTAGGGATAAGGTATTATTGAGCTATTAAAGCTCTGATCATGGCAGGAAGGTAACAGCAATAGCCGAGCCTCAGTTAGAACTTCATTGGCTACAGCATTGCCATCCATTACCTCCAAGGGTATTGGATTGAATGAATCAATCTAATTAATTGTTTATCTTTCACAATTTAATTATGAAAAGGTAATGAATTATAAAAGGCGGATTTTGCTATTAAACAAATTTTGTTGATTTTTTAAAATTTTTACAAACATTTTCTTAAATATATAAAACAAATTAAAGTTCAAAATTGATTTATAACAAATTTTTGAAAAAAATAAAATATCACTAATTCCTGAATAATGTTTAGTATGTTCTAGAATATTCCGTGTAATAATTCGAAATTCAACACTGTTAAACGACCATCAACCAGGTAGTTCAAGCAACTCAGTAAAACATCACTAATGTTTTTCTCAACAGATTATTCGATCGACAACAGCGATTTAGTCAGAATTCCAATAATACAAAGCAAATGTCTAAAAAAAAACCATTGCCCCACCTAGGGTAGTTATGTAATTCTCGTACAGGTTTTCAACCTTTCATGAGCAGAGGTCACATAATGAAAATAGTTTATATGTCTTTATTGTACAATTTAACTTGGATTTATTAAATCTTCCCAGACATCATGTGTAGGATTGTTGTATAATTAAGGGACTCGTTTTGCCAAACATAAAAATCCTTGCCATAAGAAATTAATAGTTTACGAATTCAATCAATGTGCCTAGTCGTCGAGTGCATTGCACAGAGCTCTAGTCTGCGACTGTTGGCATCTTATTACAGTGTGCAGTCTACTGCTGTTGATATTATATTGAATAAAAATGTCGAATCTTCAAATGGCATACTTCGGTTTATTAAATGTTTTGAACTATTTCACCAGGAGATTAACCGATCTACCAGCTAAATAATACTTATTTAGCTGGTAGATCGGTTTTTTACTTTGGTTTTCATTACACAAAACTAACAAATTTGCTAGAAGAATTGCATGCGTTTATAGATAAATACACCGTCCTCAAAGCCTTATTTGCTTCGTTTGTAATTCCAACATCCAATCCTCTAAGAGACATGCCGAATATTTGACAAACTACTGCTGTTGTAAATAGTTTGCCGGGGTTAAACTCAGACCTCGACGAATGATGGAGTTCCAATTTATGCAATTTAAGAGATCGAACCACTGGGCTACATGCAGTTGTCTAGTAACATGCAACCAATACGGCAATGTCTGTCGTGAGTTGAGAAGATGATGTGTATCATTTTTACTACCCTTTAGCGTAAATTATTGTGCGCTATATTACTTGGAAAGTCCCTAGTTCCTAAGTGTTTTGTGTTTTGGGAAATCCTTTATATTAACAAACAGAATAAATAAATTACAGTACTATATATAAAAGGCAGTAAAAGTTGCAAAAGATATGTTTAAATACACTAAATATTGAACGTGGTTTTCCTAATTATTTACATCGTTTCTTAATCGATGAGATATTCATTAGCCACATGGGTTTATTTTCTTTCATTATTTATTCCATATAAATAGTTTCAGGAAGATCTTTCTAACAAGAGGGTTGTAGTCCTTGAGTCCCTGCTCTCTTTATCATTTACTTTGATTTTAATTTCAGAGATGAAAATGGAACCAAATGCATTTATTTATTTATTTATTCTGAGAGTTCACTCATGATGAATTTAAATTTCTGACAAATTATTGCTAAGGTATCAAAAGGAGGGTGTTTGCTCGCTTTAGGTTTTTTTGCCTGGTCTCTGATGAGAACCAACACTTCAGCTGTCAGGCTAGGTGATATCTAATTTATGCACTAGTAAAAGGTGATAACTATGCTTAAAATATTAGAATATTAAATATTAAAATACTGAATATGCTTAAAAGATGATTTCCTGGGCATATTTTAAGCGCTGCTAACCAAGCCAACTCCAGTCTTTCAGAGAAACTCAATTTACGTTTAACCATTAAAGAGAAAAATTTCTTTTAATGGAGGGTGAACAGAAACTTTTTGGAGGAGCAACTAAACTCTTCAGGACCAGATATCTCTTGGATTATTTTTTTTTTCTCGAAAGCACTGATCCGCGTGAACTATTATTAGTATTTTGAACTTCTTCGCGATCCAAACAAAATCTCTATTGATAGTCGGGAATTTTCGAAACACTAGATTAACCCTTATAATATTCCTATATTAGATTTTTTTTTAAAATTTCAACTTATCTACGCGTCTATCTTTCAAAGATTCATTTATGTAATGTGCACAAAAATGCGTCATTTTACACATCAAAGAATAATAAAAGAATTTTTTAAATTCACAAATTCTTTTATTACACTCATCAGTTATTTTGCTTCGAATGCAACAGAACCAGGACGTCGACACTTGTGAATGTAATTATCGCGAACGCTATTAAAGCGAATACCATATTCAATGTTTACCTAAGGGATTAGTTTTTTTTTTATAAAAACATAAATTTTAGAAATTCAAACCGATATTATTATCAGAAGTAGTTTCACACTTAAGCGAAGAAAAAGATGAATGTAATTATATGGATGTCGTCTTTCCTGCAGCTATTCTTTTGTGAGGTCTACAAGGAAAAATAATTATGAAAATCGAATGCACTTATTCGAATTAAACCAACCTATTTTAAATTGAACGGAGTTCCTCAAACAAACAAGATTTTAAGCTATCAGAAATGCATGCATGGAATCAATATCTACAGAAATATAAATACTTTTCCCTCGGTTGATGAGGCTTACTTTAAAAAAAACATAGACGATGAAAGGTCTACTTTTGAAATGCCTCGGGTCTATAATTCTGCACTTAGAATGAATTAATAATATATATATATATATATATACAGGGTGTTCGGGATAAATTTGACAGTTTCGTAAGGAAAACGAAAATCTTCTTTGTATCTATTAAATTTAATGAATTGACAAAAAAACATTACAGGCAGAGTTAATTACAATACTATCAACAAGATTTACTCAAAATAACCACCATTAGCATCGATCACAGCTTCAATTCTGCTTCGGAACCTCGAACAAGCTGATGCTACAGTCTCCCTGGGAAGGGCCGCAAAAACTGTTTTAATTTTATCCATTAACTGGGCTTTTGTATTACTGGAAGTGCGATTGGTGTCTTTTTCAACTGCGCCCCATACAAAATAATCCATGGGGTTAAGGTCTGGGGAGTTTGGAGGCCAAACATTTGGACTGGTGAAGTCGTAGAAATTTTCAGACAACCATTTTTGACTTTTCCCAGAGGTGTGGCAAGGGGCCGAATCCTGCTGCCATACATACGGCCTACCATTGGCTACCCTTGTTATCCAGGGCTTGACTACAGTTAGTAACTCCACGAACAAAGCCCGAATTCCAATGCCAGGGTTCTTCAACACCTGTTCCTGCAGATTTGCGAGGAATTCTGCTGTACGAACGCAATCAGATCGTCTGCTAGGGATCTTTCTTCTTGCTACATCCTCGTAGTCACCATTGCAAGTCTCTAGTTCATGCCTGATTGTTTTTACTGTATTCAGGGAGCATTGGGCAGCAGTCGTAATATCCTTATTTTGATGGCGGGCACGAATCATCATGATACAAGTTATTCTCTTCCATGATTCAGGTGGGTTCCAGCTATCCATCCTTTCTGACATCTTGTATATGAATGAAGAAGGGTCCAAACTTTTAAATGAAGAGAAGTGTGTGTTAATACATGTAACTTACGGAAAAATATAATTAATTATAAATATGTCAAATTTATCCCGAACACCCTGTATATATATATATATATATATATATATAGGTAATGGACAAAAAATGGAAACACTAAACTAAGTATTATGCAGAATGCAAAAAATATATTTAAATAAACAATGAAACCATCATGCTCACTGCTTTACAAGAAGCAAATAATATTGCACTCAGAATCCGTGCCTATTGATGCCACCATTAACTCTGGAACATGGAAACAACATTACAGAAATTAAAAGCCAAGATTCGAGGACATTTTTGAATCAGTAAGAGAATGAGAGGCTTTACAGGTGGTGAAAACTACTGTACAGCTTCCTGGCTTTCGTCTAAGTGTCTTAGACCGCCCATCATAGAAATGGGTACACCAAAAAGGAGGGGATGATTATATTGAGAATTTATTTGCTAAGATTGCAGAGTAATTCAAGACAAGTACGACTTGTTCTTGTTTCAGTGAAACAGCAACTCGCGTTAGCAATGAAAGAAAAAATTTCTGCTTCCCTCTTACAAAAATGAGTTCTTGTCTGTAAACTGGATACATTTAAAAATCGATTATTTGAGGTTTAAAAAAAATGTGTCCAGTGGAACCTGTGCATGTCGATTAAGGAATTCTCACTATCATGCTGAAACAATATAGAAGTTATTCAACACTACAGTATTGAATAACTTACATACATACATACCGAGTTAAATATGATATCATCTAACAAGCAGGATTACAAAAAAGTATCATCATTTTGCATTAACATATTTTATGTGTGCATATTACACCTACGAACGATTCTAAACCTATCGCACATTTAGTACCATGGGTCGACTAAGGGATAGGTAATCGGAAAATTTTTCAAGCCACTTCAGACCTTCAGTAAGCAGGTGGCAGTCTCATATCCTACAATCAGAAGACAATAACATATCAGAAAGATAGCTACACGCTCTTCCGCTATCCTATGAGTTACATTCTATAAATTAGTTTCATTGGATATCAGTAATGAGTCATTCAATGAATTAATGTCACGAAATCCTTGCTACTCCATCTACAAGACTAACTGTGCTCAATATGCCTACAAGGAAATAAATTTCACATCCAGTTACTGGCAGACCTCGGCTATAAATTCGCTGGTGGCACATTATACTAATCACCAAGAACACCTTTTGCACACTTGCTTGCTGTGTTCTCGGTTGACCAGGAAGAAGATGTGAACCATGATTCATTGTTTCCGTACTCAGTTCGTCCCAACTGTATGAAATGAGTTCTCGTCTAGCAGCACGCAGTATAGACTAGGATGTACCACTGGGACAACTGATTGTATATGAAGACTAGTGTGGATTATGATAAATTATCTTAGTCCATTTCTGATAGAAAGCACTTCTCAATGCAATGTAAGAGACCTTGCACAATCAATTGGATGGAGTTAATCTAATCCAGATGAATCTTCATGTATGCGAATGAATAATCTGACCTATTTCTAATAGGCTTTTTCTGTAGTTGAAGTTCATTTAAGACCAGTGGCGGCTCTTGGCTTGATATTGTGGGGGGTGTTGCAACTTTCGAAATATACATACACACTTTACGTAAAGGGGATAAAAATCCCTTATTGTTTTTCAGCCAGTATGCGAAACTCTAAGATCGAAAACTATGATCTAAGAGTTTCATGCCGACGAATCCAAGCGTAAGTGACCACCTGGTAGTGCCACACCAAGGCAACTCGATGCAAAGGTGGAGCAAGCTCCCTGACTATTCTTGATATTTTCTCATAATGTAAAAACACACAGCTCCTAGGAGATGTAGTACTGCTTTACATTATGAGAAGAGGTCACTACCCAGACCGGTTTCAAACTTTTTTGAGGTCTCATCAGTGAGTAGCTAGACCTAGGATATCCGAGTTTAAGTGAAAAGAACTTACATACCTTCGCTATACGAATGCCAGAAATGTATGCCACTATATCTCCTCATAATGTAAAGCAGCACTACATCTCCTAGGAGCTGTGTGTTTTTACATTATGAGAAAATATCAAGAATAGTGAGGGAGCTTGCTCCACCGTTGCATCGAGTTGCCTTGGTGTGGCACTACCAAGTGGTCACTTACGCTTGGATCCGCCGACAGTTCGTCGGCATGAAACGTTTAGATCGTAGTTTTCGATCTTAGAGTTTCGCATACTGGCTGAAAAACAATAAGGGATTTTTATCCCCTTTATGTATCAATCTCGCCAGTAAAATAGCCGTTTGGCTTTTCATCATACATACACACTGTAAGTACAGTGTATACGTGTTTGGATAAAATATCAAAATTATGGTAAAAATTAAAAAAAAAATAAACATGAAAAAATATTGTTTATTATCGATAAAATTATACAGTTTAGTATAATTCAAAATTACTTAAAAATAAAATCAATTCCTTTAATTGTAATTAAAGGAATGGATTTACAATTTTTGGACATTACAATTAAATCCTTTAATTGTAATGTCCAAATATTTAGAGACAGAATAAACACGATAAGCATTACGAACACTACTACTGGAGTAAACTGCATAATAAACAACAGTGGAACTGCTCGACGGACAGTGCCGCATTACGCTAATAGCTTGCATCTCGTTATGACGCGCATATGCTTGCGCGCGTAGCAATATGACACTGTGGTAAATACAGTGCCGCTAGAGTCCTTCGCCCTCCTAAGTGCTACAAGATGAATTTTTATTATTTTTTATACAAAATAAGAGAATTGTATAGGATTGTTGATGATAAAATTAAATATTACAAGCAAATATAAATAAATTAAGAAATATATTTATATAGCGAGAAAAATTGGAGATGCTGCAGTTCCACAGTGCCTATGCACGAGCCCCCTTCTGCTTAAGACACATGCACTCTTTCAGGATCAGATTAAATAAATATGATGTTCCTCACCTTTCAGAGCTAACCGTTTAATAGCATTAACATCAGGTAGGTGTCTCCTAGTTTTGTCATTCGATATGTTATGAAATGTCCAACAACAATTTTTCTACAGAACTTCCTGCCGCTCTCATTAATATCAAATGATGTTTTTTATATTTATTCAATAAGAAATATCCATTAGGGTTCAGACGAATAGAAATTGTATGGAAACCAATCAAAATCAATTAGATCAGCGCTGCTGGTGGTATAAGTCATTGATATCACTAAGTTCGCGAAGCACCAGAATATTTCAAGGAGGAAGAAAAAACTGAGTTAAGAGTAGTATATAAAAAAGAAAACTCAGTCACCATCTTCTATTGACAGCTAACATAAACGCTTGATGATATATAGTGTCTTCACGGAATTTTCCGCATCAAAACATGGTTTTATTGGATCAACAGTTTGCTGTTTATCCGGAATTAGGTCACAGGTATGTATGCGTGTCTAACTATGGACATATCAATATCTCTGGAATGTTTGTGAAAATTGTTTGCAAAAGTTGGTAAGCGATTGCATACAGAAATGGGTTTGTATACTTTACAGTAAACAGCATGGGTTTACTAAAGGAAGGTTATGTTTGAGTAACATGGTTGAGTAGACAAGGATATGGCTATACCATGATATTTTTGACTTTGCTGAAGCGTTTCACAAAATTCAGCAGTGAAGTATGTTGTGTAAGTTAATGGAGGATATTGGACTGGATTGTAAATTATTGGTTTGGATAAGAGGAACGGCTGAGTGACAGATATGAAAAAGTGGTGTATGGGGGATACGAGTCTCCAAAATTTAAGGTGACCACTGGTGAACCCTCAGGGATCAGTCCTTGCTCCATTGGTGTTCAATTTTTATATTATTAATATTGGAATGCATTTAACAGGTGACATATAGCTGACGATGCAAAGATAGGCAAAGTAATCAAGAATGCAGTTGCTATGCGGTACTTGCAGAATGATTTGAACAGGCTGGAATTGTATGTGAAATTGGGTGTCACTTCAATGTTTCTAAATGTAAAGTTATGCAGTTTGGCGTAATGAGATGTTCAATATCATATGATATCGGTTGAATTATGCTAGAAGAATCTGATCGTGTTAGGGATCATCTTGGAGTTTTTTTTTGCAAATAAAACTCCGAGGATAATTGCAGTGCAACGAAAGTTAACTTGTAATAAAAAAAAATAATTTTTGACTCTTTTCAAGGCTTTGTACGACCTCAACTGGATTATTGTGCGCAGGAGAGTCATGAATGATAAAGATGATATATGAAACAAACATAAATAAACAAACATAAATAAATGGCGAAGATTATTCCGACCATGAGTGATAATACTTGATTTTATTATGGTCTTCTGTGATCCAGCATTTTAATATGAATGCAGTGGCATTGGACAGATGTAAAGCATATCAATAAGTCATTCTTGTTTTGATGATGTTCACAGTTTTTTTCCCGCTTCATTACAATAACTAGTTCCTGAAGACGTTTATAGTAACAGGGAAAACGGTTAGTTTATTATTACAAGTTTCGAACTTTGACATGGAATACAGAAAGTGCATTATAAATGTAAAGACTTCTAATAAATGATTTTATTCATTTTATATTGATCATACGAGAGGTAGCAAAACGTATAGAGCATAGTGCCGTGTTGGGGGGGGAGGGGTACCAGTTTTTATCAGCATCCCTCAATTCTTTGTCATTTTCACAAACGAAAGATCGCAAAACGATAATGTGGGCATCATCTGTGTGTGAACAGAAGAGAAAGTGATTGCATTTTTATTCCACTGTAGGTTTTAATTTCTGTATTAAAAATAAAGTGTAAAACTGTTTCAATGAAGAGGAGAAGATAAAATAATAAATTAAAAAAATGTTACAGGGTGTGAGTTTGGAGATATTGACCAGCTTTCACTCACTGGTTTATGGATTTTTGGGAAATGCGAAGGATTACGAATGCTGTTGCAGTTTGGTTGAAGCAAACTGCAAATTTTTTTTTTTATATTAAAATTGAAAGAACTCGAAGCGCTGTCACAGTTCTGTAAGAAACTAGAAGGACATCCCAGTTTCCTTCAGTTTAGAAACAAACACATCATTTAGTTCCGAAGAATCTTTTTGTCATTGAAAATACATGGGTTAGAATTCCGTAGTCTTAATAAGGATTTTACAACTGAAGGTGAGATATCAAACCTATACAGAAGTACTAGTGTTTTTTTTTTTTTTTTTTCAGTCCACAGAACAACAAGCGAACTGACTCAAAATGTACCTAGTAGACTTTGAACATATAGTAAACTGTGTATATAGGAATAACTATCCTATCGTACCATTAATTAGGTTTATGTATTAGTTGGTCTTACCAGGTTAGTAGGCTTATGACGTTCGGGGAGAAGGTGAAGCTTGAATGACCCGACAAAGATAGGTAGGTAGGTGATATCGATGGGGAAAATGTATAAAGCCAGTCGTCGATGTCATAAAGGATGAAGTGTGTTAGTATGTGTGTGCGTGTGGACCAGAAATGATTATCAATAGCGAAAAACTGAAGAAAGAAAACCCTGGAACATTCCTCCTGCATTAGAAGAGAGGCCTAGAGAGAGAGTGAGAGAGAGAAAAACATTCACCATGATAGCAAAAGAAGAAAGTAGTTTCTCAGTAGCATGAGCAAAATGATTATGTTGTGGAAACTCACTAAATAACATTAAATAATCATTCACGCCACATCCAGTCAAATATGAAATATGAAGAGTGATAAAATGACTTTTTCCAGCCTTGGCGTAACACATGTCCACAAGCAGTTACATAAGTAAGAAACGCTCTGTATTAAGATTGGAGGAATCTTCACGGTTCATCGATTGTGTAGTGACTTATTGGTGTTGAGGAGGGAAAAGGAATGGTAGTGGATATCTTTTTATTTCCAAGCTGAAGTGAATCAAACTGGACGAACAATGTTTCAAATACTTGAAAACTGAGTTTCAGGGTCGCAATTTTGCATCGAAGTTTTATTCGTGGTTAACAAAATACAGAGATTTTTTTTTTCATATTCTTCATAGTAAGATCAGTCGACAGTCGAGACAGTTACCGTTCGCTTGGAAATATCAGAGATCAAATGCCTTCGAGGATACATGGAAGCTTTATAAGGGCTTTTCATCAGTTAGTTGGTATCAAAAGGCGGCATAGTTCTTTTTTTTTTTTTTTTTTCAAAATCGCAGGTTTCTTATTGCGAAACCGGTGAAAATACACCCAATTGACAGACATGATACGATTTTCATATCATTCTTCTTTTGACATAGAAAAAATTAGACAACTATGCATAATACACAGCGTGAATATCTGAACTTACAAATTCTAAAATATATATGTTTTTTAGATCTTAAAATAAAACTGGTGTACTCGTAATATAAAACAAAAATTCAAAAATAAATTTAATTTTTAAGTATAACTTTCATTTTAAATAAAAAAATAATTTTAAAATATAACTTTCATTTTAAATAAAAATAATTTTTATCCATAGATTATTAAAATTACTAATTATTTCTTGTCTATAATAATAAAATGAAAAATAGGAATTAATTAATGATGGTGCAGCATGAACATTTCATAGAAAAAGCTGGAGATGTTCTCGAGTAATTATGAAAATGTGAGGACTAATATATAAATACCTCATCTCATTTCTAAACACAAAATTAATTTTTTAAAGTAACATAAAATACTTTTAAAGGCATATGATAGAATGCTGCTGGAGTCTGGCACGACTCTGATGATTTACTAGTAGCTTCTTTTCACCGTAGATTAGTTTAATTTTGAATTTAATTCCTGTTACAAACAAAAGGGTCCAATTTTACGAGGACCTAAAGCACACAATTCTAAAACGACCATAAACTATATGGTCAGTCGAAATGGGTCATCGCAGATGAAAAATAATATCACGGTCACAGGTCGGAAAGACTCACGGTTCGGAAACTGAGTGGTGACACAGAAACATGAAGTCAATTACCGATTTCATGATGCATAAGGTCGCTTATTCCAATTTTGATGATATTTAACACAAATAAAGTAAAAATTTAAGAAGTTATGTTTGCTTTATGTTCACATTAGTAACTGGAAATCAAACTAATAAAAAAATGTTATAACGAACGCTATATTCTTAGTTTGTACATTTTCTCCATTATCCATTTAATTTCTTCCATTATTCAAGATCCTTTACATTAATTATTAGAATTATTTGCCACTTCCATAGAGCCCCATTCATTCACTGCGTGGGGGCCACTTCATTCTCTCAATTAGTTTCACTCTAACTGCCTTCAGCCCATTCAGTATATTCCCGCAATCATCTGAGATAATTGACTTTGGGAAAAAAAATCCTACCTCCGCTGTATGAGCTGTCTGGCTTCCCTTCACTTAAAAAAAATCCTATATAACTATCTCCACGTTGTGATGACGAGAATGGAACCCAAATATTTTTAAGTTTAAAGGGTGGATGTCTTGTTGTTCAAGAGTGGAGGCGCTGTTGTTTTCCACTCACTAGCCTCGTACATGCTATTCAAAGAGATTAAGCAACCAATGACACACTGGATGGTTTGTATACAACTATCAACACGGTTCATTATTTAACAAGAGCAATCTGTGTGATTTCGTAGGACAAAGGAGATTGGTCGAATTTAAAGATGGTACTGTAACAGCGTGTAGTATGGATCAAGGAATAGTGAGTTTATTTTTTAGAATATTGTCATTTCTAGGTGAATGAACTTTTTGCTAGTTCTCCGGGTGGATAGATTTGGCTGAGAAATTAAATGTTTTTGTTTTTTGTCTTAAAACGAGTAAAAGTTAGTGAGTTGGATTAATTCCCGTATGCTGAATTTGGAACCTATATAAAATTATCCTGTTCTCCCTAAACGTTTCTTCGGAAATCAAACTTACATATTGACCTCACTGCATTCCATGTGAACGAAGAACTTGCGGAAATAATACATTTCAAAAACTCCTCCGCTTATAACTGTTATCAGTGGTTTCTTTGAGTTAGAATTAGAAAATATCTGCAAATACACTGGAATTGCACTTGGCTGAGTACCGTTGTTTCAATAAGACACGTCTTAATGGAATGATTTATAAGAAAACCATTCTTATTTAAAGACTTAAAGAAATGTTCATCAAACCGTATTTAACGTGGAGTGGTGGCAAAAGAACTTTTCCGAGCTTCACAAGCGGAAGAAGTTAAACTATTTTATCCACTGGCACAAAACCTCTATGGAACGAATCGTTTTTAACCTCATAATGACTGTCTTTAGCTCGATTGCTCCACTCGCGTGTAAGGCAACAGTATTGCTTCCTGCCCATTAAAAGTTCTTTCATTCTGAGGTCACCGTGAATGTTCCACCTGCATTCATCGTCGTTGATGTATTTAAGAAGAAAAGCGGTCTTTTCAAAGAAAGTTTTTATATGGTTAACATATCCTACTTCAATAGAAGGACATTTATTTCCTGGGTGTAGAAGAGCAGTCTTCAAACTAACCTTTAATAGATCTATAAACAAATATCATTCTTCAAAATCATGTTTTTCTTGTCATACTATTATAAAACTGATTTCTAAATCTTTCAGATGCTTTTGAAGTGACGTGACGACTTTCAGATTAGATACTAAGATTTCAACTTTCTTTTTGAAAAGATTTCAAAACGAAACTTTCCAACCAGACTTGCGTTAATAAGCGAATTTCTCACATGCCTGATGAATCTAGATCCAGTTCATGAGAACACGTTGCACTTGCAGATTCATTAGCATTCATTAACACACACACACAAAGTAAAATGAATCTGCGCTCTTGTTCATAGGCTTACGAGATATCGTGAACCTGCATCTTAAAAGCCCATCATAATCGCTCAGTCTGCCTTTTGTGCAGCTACTAATGAGCAACTATACCTGTAAAATACTCTAAAAGTACAATTTTACGAGAAAGCAATGCTAAATCGTGGATGATGGTTCCTGTTTTTTCTATTTCGATACAAAATCTCAATATGTGATTTTCCCTTTTTTGTCTATGCTGGAATTTATGACTCCAAGCAGTAGCATAATTATTCTTTTATAGTCTTCTTAATGGCAAATCTAATACTTTACGTCCTTTTTTTCTCCTTCAAAATACAAGTTCACAATGAAAAGAAAAAGAAAAATTAAATTTCACAGCTCAAAATACAGAAATTCTGTATTTATTTTTCATAATGTCGAAATTATTGGGATCCGTCTATCAATTGAATTGAATATCGTAATATAAGAAAATCTGTGTGGATGGTGCATTAATTGAGCTAAAAGCTCTAGTCATGGATGAGTAACGGCAATACCCGAGCATCAGTTAAAACTTCATTTGCTACAGCATTGCCATCCGTTACCCTAGGGTCTCTCCCGATCATAAATCATTATATAACAATAATAATAATAATAATATATAAAATATAATATATAAAATTCTTAAAAGGACTGGCTAGATGGACGAAGCAAAAATGCTTTTCCTATTCCCCGTTATCTGTAGAGGACAGCGTAAGGATAAGGTATCATTAAGCTATAAAGCTCTGATCATGGCAAGAGGGTAACAGCAATAGCCGAGTCTCAGTTAGAACTTCATTGGCTACAGCATTGCCATCCATTATCCTCCCTGGATACTTATTTTCGTCGCCTCATACGACATGCATGAGCTACATTGGGAATACTTAAGTAAAGCCAACTCTAAAAATGAAGACGATCCCCCGACCACTCCCTACGAGTGGCCGAAAGACCGTCTAACTCAGTGTTGGTTCCACTCAGTGACGGGCTAAGTCTCCCCCCCCCCTCACCGGGAGCGAAATTCCGGAAAAAACCTGAGAGAGCAAAACTCTCGAAACTCTGCGTTCATTTCAGTCGCCGATATTTAAGTAAAGCCAACTCTAAAAATTAGGACGATCCCCAGACCTCTCCATAGTAGCCGAAAGACCGTCCATCTCAGCGTTGGCTCCACTAAGTGACGAGCTCCCCCACCACCGAGCAGAACCGCTCATATTCCAGGGAAAGGTATCCACCGACAAAGCTCCTCACCGGGTCGTGCCGGAGAACACCCTCTCCGGAGACTCAAATTGCTCCCTCAAGGCAAAAACCTTAAGAGAGCGAAACTCAAACTCTCGAAACTCTGCATCCATTTAGTCGCCTCTACGACATGCTTGGATTTGCATTGGTGCTATTCTTATCCCGGCCACCACACGGGAGAAATATATAAAATATAATATAAGTAATTTTCAATAATTTCATGATATTAAGTAATATGTCTTAAACTATATTTTAATAATTATATATTTCTTAAATTATGTTTAAAGAATACAAAATATCTGAAATTAAAAATAAAGTTTTATATATTTTTCCCAAACCATTTTTATTTTAGTATTAATTTTTTATTTGAATATTATGAAAGTTCTACCTTACAATAGGGATTGATTCATTCAATCCAATACCCTTGGAGGGTAATGGATGGCAATGCTGTAGCCAATGAAGTTCTAACTGAGGCTCGGCTATTGCTGTTACCCTCCTACCATGATCAGAGCTTTAATAGCTCAATAACACCCTACACTGTCCTCTACAGATAACGGCGAAGATGAAAAGCATTCTTGCTTCGCCCCTTGAAGCAGTCCTCATAAGGACCTTACAATAAAACTTTATTTGCTGTCAGTAGTAAGGTATTTCATTAAAATACTGCTTCATCGAGGACCCATAGTTTGAAGAATTGGACTGACCATTATTCATGCAATATAGAGCTATTTTATTAAAGCCGTAGATCGTGATAAAAATTTATTTATGATGTTAGTCCGTGTGATTTTAGATGGGTTACAAAAAATACGGTGCAGTATTTTTCTGAATTTTGAATGCATAAATATAGTTAATCGATATTGTTACAAGACATGAACATCAAAGGTTGTCAAATTATAATATGTAAAACAACTAAACAGATGTTTTCGAGTTAAAAGTCAAGTTCTTCATGTTTGCATGTTTTATGCGCTAAATTCGTGTATTTTGCCTCTACGCAGGTATAGAGAACAGAAATTTATTATTATTATTATTATTATTATTATTATTAAAAAAATTAAAATTCCTCAGACATATCCCGACGCAAGAGATAAACATTTAAGTAAAAAGTTTCAGGAAATGACTCATGCAGTAATTGAATTGTTTCTCGGGCTGTATGGCATGTGGCACCGTTTTGTTGAAACCACATGTCGTCCAATCCATATCTTGCAAAAGTCGCGTCGGCTGCCCCGCATTGATATAATTACTGAAAGCCTGTGTAGCTCAGTGGATGTGGCGTTTGCATACCACGGCGCTTGGCCGCACGAAGGAAGACTTGGTTTCGAGTCTAGTCGGGGACTAGAGGAAATTCTTCTAAGCCTTTTTTCGACCGGTTCCCGAGTTAGTCGATCTCTGGCACGGGCAAGCGGGTTTTTCCTCCCGGAAACTCGGGTTTTTCGTCCTGTAAACTCAAGAAAATCGACCGTAGAACCCACATTATTTCAGACATTAAATATATTGTGTTAGGGTTAGGGACCACGAGATGGCGGCACATTTGAGCCGTCTCTCTTCACTGAGTACCGCTTAATTAGTGATAGCCTTGGACCATCTATCTCTGATTGGTGCCAGTGGAGATTGAACTGCCCACTCAGTCTCCAAAAGTTAGATAGGGCTAAATGGCCTAGCCTACTCCCCGTATACGGGAATAAAAAGGCGTTAGCTGATTTTTTTGTAAAAAGTTTCGATAATCTTTCTACACAAATTTCTAGGACTGCGATAGCTCAATGGTTAGATTTGGCAAATATTTTGTTTGTCATTTGTGGACTATTTCTACAAACAGGAAGATGAGCAAAATATCGAAGTTGCTGCTTATTCTCATTTTGGTTCCTAAGTTACTGAGCGCCTGTTAGAGCTGATTTTCCTTGATATTCGGAGTAGCCATTGAAAAAAAAAAGAAAGAAAAGAAAAGAAAGTGTGGAACCATATTAATAGGAACATTATCAGAAGAATATTTCAGTGGTTATCAACAGCGTACAGAAGATGTGTATTTATTTAAAATTAATCAATTTAAAATTTATTTAAAAATTTTTATTTAAAATTGATCAATCTTAATGAACATACTCTCACGTTTAATGTGAGTTTCAGAACAGGGAAGATTCCCCAGGAATGAAAGAATGTATGGTAATTCCATTGCACAAGAGTTCTGCAAAGACCGATGTATCTGACTATCGACCAATTAGTATCTCAGGAGTGGTGGTGAAGATTTTGGAAAAGTTAGTCAGGGCTGGCATTCAGAAATGGGTTGACAGCGAATCTCAACTTCATAATGAGCAACATGGGCTTACTAAGGGAAGGTCACGTTTTAGAAACTTGCTCACATTCTATGACAATGTTACTATTGAACTAGACAAGGGGGGACAGGAATACCTCATGACATTTTTGGATTTTATTAAGGCTTTTGACAGACCACAGCATGGAAGACTGTTACATAAATTGCAGAATATATATTTGAATTATAAAATATTAGCGTGGATAAAAGGATGACTGACTACGAGATATCAAAAAGTGGTATACTGGGGATGTGAGTCTGCAAGATTTAAGGTAACTAGAGGTGTACTGCAAGGATCAGTCCTTGGTCCACTGTGATTCAATCTGCACATTAATGATATTGGGAGGGATTTGACAGACGGCATACAGCTATTTGCTAATGATGCAAAGATAGGTACGGTAATCAGGAATTCTGCTCATATGCAGTGCTTTGCAGAATGGTTTGAATAGGCTGGAATTGTGGGCATGGGAAAATAGGTGTCAGTTCAATGTCAATAAATGTAAAGTCATTCACTTCGGGATGATTGGATATCCAATGTCGGATTATATTGGTGAAATTATGCTAGAAGAAACTGATCAGGCTAGGAATCTTAGAGTGTTAGTAGGTACCCAGTTGAAATTCTGGAGCAATGTAGCAAAGATAATTGCAATGCTAAAATGAACTTTCACATGTGAAGAAAAGGATGTATTGCCTCTTTACAAGGCCTTGATAAGCCCTCACTTGGACTATTGTGCGAAGTTCTAGTCTCCTGGTTTCCGTTGTGGTTCTGATACAGTTGAGAGAGTGCAAAGTATAGTATTAAAAATGATATCAGGATTCGGGAATACTGATTATGAAGACAGTTTGTAGACTACATACACTAGCAAACAGGAGAAAGAGGGGTGATATGATTGAGACTTACAAACTAATGAAAGGATCCTGCAGGATTTCAATTGAGGGGGTGAGGGCTAGATTTTTCTCTCATAGGATGGTGTGCTATTGGAATGGATTGCCATTGGATGTTGTCAGTGCAAGCAGTGTGAATGAATTCAATAATAATTATGATAGCTGGTGCGTGTTGTATGTGACCTTCCTTGATGAGTCTCTGACTCCATGGAGGTCTCTCTCTTAATAATAATAATAATAATAATAATAATAATAATATAGTTTTATTCCCTTTAAATAATGAAATTAAATTCGTATAAAAATAAAGAGCAAGTACAGGAAGATAAATCATTTATTTATTTTCAGCATAATCTCCCCTTAACCTGATACTATGTTTATTTACATCGTATTTACATCGTTCATTCGAATTTTCGAAGCATAGTCTAAAAGTATAGTGTTGCGCTTGGCAGTCACGGTCTTCTGGATGATCTCCACGAGTCAATCGGCTGTCCTATCAATTTCAAAAAGGACCTAACCAAAAAAGAAAAAAAAAAGTTCGCCGATGGCAGCCGACGAATACAGTGGGTATTCGAGTACTTTGGTGGATTTGAAAGCGGAAAATTATTTCACGTTTTAACGCACAGTGTTCAAGCGAATTGTCGTGCAACACTGTCAGCTGTTTCGTGGATGAACCTTCCCTCTCGCTCGTTTCATGCGTTGATTCAGACGTTGCCTGACACAGAGATAACACTAACTGTTAACAGTTTGGCCCTCAGATAAAATCTCCTTAAGAAAAGTTCCGAGACTTCTGCAGTCGAACCTTTTACTGTCTTAGAGACGTCTGCTATCGCCATTCCATTCTTGTGCCCTTTTTTTTTTTTTTTTTTTTTTGGCAGCACGACGATTCATCACGATTCTCTCTAAAATGGTATACGATCTTGACCACGGACTCCTATTCAAACAGAGTCTACGTGAGACTAACCAACGATGCATAATTTTCCTTGGATGAAAATAGAACTTGAGAAGAATCAAAAGTGGCGATGATCTCAAACCATTTACCTCCATAAGTATCTAATTATTTTCACAGCATCCCTTTCTATTGAATTAATGCGAAAATAATTTTGGAAAAAAATTGCGTACAATTTCTGAAATGAACAGACCTTGTTATGAATATAAGGTACTAAATTTCAGATTATATTGATCCGATGTTCGAATGAAATATGCCAATTTGTAGTTCTCAAGATTGATTTAAAAATTACAGAGATAACGGTATATTTGCCTGTTCGGCGTTGATCTAATTAACTTTTGAAGAAAATTTTCATTTCCTTACCGGAAATTTGATTTATTTTTTCACTATTAAAACACCCCGATGCCAATGAACCGAATTAATATAAATATATTGATTAAAATTCTTATCAGTATTAATAAAGGCCTGAAATAGTTTGAACAAGACTGGAACAAGAATATGAACAAGAATAATTAATTTAATTAATTATCTAGTTAACATCTGTACGCAGTTTATCTTCAGTAAAATCGTGTTATATTTGAAGTATCGGAGTGGGTAATGAAGATGGTTGGGAAGACCAGAATTCCAACTAATTTGGACAGGATGATATTTAGTTTTTTCTGGGGGGGGGGGTTAATATTAACAGACTGACAGTGGTGTAGCTAGAGCTTTTGCCGCTCGGAGAGGTCCCTGAGTTTGCCGCCCTCTGAATACACTTCAAAAATACTACAAAAAGTCAAAACGACGTACAGGGAAATAAATTAAAACACTATGTTTATTTTTGAAGTAAAACTTTAATTTCAACATTTTAAAAGGTTATATTTCTTACTTTTCTGTTAGCAAAATCGTCGATGACATTGCCGAAGTCTATTTCACAGTAATGTAGATAATTCTTAATATATTTTATTTAGAAAACTCCTCTCACAACTAGCAACACTTACAGCAATTATGAGGAAAATTCGCAGTAGTATTTCAATATTTGGAAATGAGTTCTCGAGACTGTATTTTAGAATTAACTGCAAAAGTTCAAAAAGGTTCAAAGTGCCGCCCGCGGTGGACCGCTCCTCTCCGCCCTCCCCAGCTATGCTTCTGCAGACTGTTGTTAATATTACCATTTATAATGTTGTCAGAGTTCATTTTTATTCAAATTAATTATTATAACTATCATATTCACTAATTATATATTATCATGCCTCACACACACACACAATTTTTTTACAGTTTAGAACTAGGAAAGGAAGTTTAAAAGGAACTATCGCTACCCGATGTGAAACATCCGCCCTGCTTATGGCCTGAAGTGACTTGGAAATGTTTCGCTCGGTCTCTAAAGCGGTACTTCCAGAGTCATGCAATCTAACTTACCCTCGAACTATACTATTTATAACCTTTTCGTAGATGGAATTCTCATAAAAAGTAATACTTTGTATGAGAATTCCGTTTTATGTGAATAATAATTTTTATCCCATTTCCTTCTTGGTTTCTTGTTGTAAACCTTATTTTTGATTTCGGGTAGAAGTACGAAATTTCTAGGCTGCTACTAACACACGTTCTTCGTACTCTTGAGCTACTTTTGATCCAGTGAGAGAAAAAGCCAGACAGAGAGAGAGAGAGAGAGAGAGAGAGCTTGTTCATGAAGTGTTTTTATTCTTTTCTTTCTTTCCTTCGTTTTCGAAATCAACGCTCAGTTTGGTTCCCTGTATGTCGTTTGCTGATGAGAGTATGTCGTATCGTACTTTTTTTTTCTATCTTCTTACCGATTCGTTATTCACAGGTCTTGCAATTTCGAAAAAAAAAATAAACAAAATCGAAACACAGAGAAAAGGTAGCTTAACTTTCTTTTTATAAGTAAATACTGAAACATTCCTCACAAAACATATTGAAATGTTTTAACAAATTAACGAGCTGGGGATGTGAAAGAACTGATTTCTCTTTAACAATTTATGCATAATTATGAGAAAAACATTTTGTTGTTGTTTTTGTGTTCATACAGAGCAGCTATCGAGCGTGTAATCTGGCATTTCAAACACGTATCCTGGACATCAGTCGCACGCAGTGAGATTGTAATGGGTCATTATTATAATGAGATCATTTAACTCTCTCTCTCTCTCTCTCTCTCTCTCTCTCTCTCTCTGGTTTCAGTGTTGTTCGTGGCTTTGCTGATGATGACAGTGCACTCCATCTCTCTTTGTTATTTACAAAACCTCGTGTTCAGATGACGTGAGTTTTCATGATCTCTCCATGGCCAGTTCCCTTCATGCCATTCTCAAGAGAAATGAAGATAATTTTATGGGTTTTGATGCTACCAAAACGCTCCTGTATTATTTCCCGATCGAAGCCCATGTCTCGCTTCCCCTTACATTTGATAACATTACGCTCACCAACTAAGATAATTTTTCTTTTCTTTTCTTCGGCTGACTTTCACATCTAACCAATCCCAACATAAACATATCACGTGCACAGCTTCTTCAGCTTCTGAAATTTTTTTTTTTTTCATTCTAAACATTATTTCGTTTCTAATCAACTTCTCACACACTTTATAAATTCCCAATCCGCCCAACCTTAAAATATTCCTCTTACACCTATGATAGCACACCAATGCCTTTCTCAAAATGCTTCATTGTATTCAGACTAGCCATTTGCTTAATAGATGATCCCTCTCTCACCGACTCTCACCAATAGCCTTCCCATAGACGCATTAACAAATTCTTGTTGTACTATAAGTCTTGACACCACACGTATGTGGATTGATATACGATTAAAAAATATAACTGCCTTATTATTTTTTTATTCAGTTTATTTATTATTTATTTATATCTTGTCATAAATAATAAATGAGGAAAAAGTTAATTTATGCGTAGTTAATATAATACTTCGCAGCTTTTGCAAATGAAGTTTACATTGTATACCGACGTATGAAGTCTACAATGCCACTATGCACGGCAGAGATGCAACTGGGATAGTGGAATCCATTAAATATTGTCTGATATTCAAATACAGTGAGAAAAGTACAAAATTCTCATTTTGGAAACATTGTCTGTGATAAAATGTATGTGAAATAGATAAATATTAGTGATTGGAATATAATCTGCTTTAGATATCCCTAATATTATAAATCATATGGAAGAAACATATTATGTACTAGTCCATTCTTTTTATTTGCATAATCAAATGCCATAGCTTTGCGATATACGGTGGACCGAGAAATTCTGAGGTCTTAAGATTCTAAGTACAGACCCTTGGGAAAAAATGTACTGAAAGAATCGACTTAGGAAAGAGAAGGATCAATTTAAGATTCTTTCCTTTGTAGCATAAGTCAATGATGGCGAACCTATGCCATATGAGAAGCTACGTGTTAGCACACCATCAAAATATAGGGGAAAACCTAGATTTTGGCTGAATAAAAAAAAAAGAAAAGAAAAAACCTAGAGAAAGGAAACCAATGCTCTGTACTATGGGTTATTTTTCAGACAACAGTTTGGAAAATAATGCACGCAATACAGTTAAATACTAGTTACAGTTACTAGTTATATACAAATTAGTTACAATAAGTTAAATACAAAAAACTTTTAGATTAGTGTGTTGTATACCGAAAGACATTAAATAAAAGAAAAAAACCCCACCGAAATAGGATTATGTCACGACAGAGAACGAGGGAGAGGACACACAGTGTTGAGTATGACTTTTAAATTAGATTACTCTATAAGTTAAAATAACAAAAATACAAGCTAATCTTCTTTTTCTTCTTCTTCCGCAGCTTATCCCACTTAAGTAGGATCGCTGTTTTTAATGAGTCTCCTCCACATCCTTCTGTCTGGGCTGTAACCATATCCAAGTTTTTCATCCTGAAGTCCTCCTCCACCAGTTCTCTTCATCTCTTCTTTGACCGCCCGCGCTTCCTCCTCCCCTGCACATCCATCTGCATGACCTTTCTTCCCACTGTCCTGTAGATTTTGCCTTTGAGATTGATCGGCACCCTCTTATCGCATAGCACTCCAGTCAGCCATCTCTCTCTCTCTCTCTCTCTCTCCAGTTCCTCCATCCAAGAATGCAAGTTAATATACATCTTAATTGTAACTGCACTTTGAATAAAGAAAGTTCACTGGATGTATCCTACATGATACCACAATCATCACCAGTGGTTCTATCAGGCATTTAAGCGCCCACGACCATCCAAGTATCCTCGGATTTCATAACGAGGATAAGATGGTTATCCCTATACTTTTTTTGTTGTTTTTCCAGCTGATTTTCCTGATGAAACCCCATATGAAGCCAGCAACTCATCTTCAACTGTTCTGAGTGTTCTGGACAATATTTTGCATCGAAGCTTGTCGGTCGGTCCTCTGTGGGAGTATCATCTGAGGTAATGTGCGATTGCTTTGATATCTTTGGTATCAACGGAGGTCATCACGATCGCCATGACAATCCTGTGTTTTGACCAGGTTTAAACTAAATTGTGTTTTCATTTTATTCTTAATTGCCACAGCACCATTAGTACTACTACTAATAATAATGAATTTATTTATTCCATCTGACTTCTCCACACCAATTCCATTTTAATGGTTCATTTAAAGGTGCATGTTAGGTTTCAATTTAACTTCATCCTTACGACTCTGGAAACCGATTAAATGAACTTTTCTTGTAGAGAGAGGCGATAGCATTCAGTTCACGAACGAATAAATTCAAAGCGTTCTTTCATAGAAAAAAGTTTCATTTACAACAGCTGTCCCTGTAATATTCGAACTTTTTTATGCCAAAGGTTAGTGACATCAGATGCTTTTTAATGAGATTATTTTACACTCACAGAATGGCGAATTAAAGTTTCGAATAAAATTGGAAAATATTTCATCGTGTTTAAAAATAAACATTAATTACATGACATAGCATAAATTCGTGAATGATCGTTAACAATAGTTACTGCGATACTTATGATTAAGCAAACATACATAATAATGCATTTAGTTTTTGTTTATTCATTTCCTACATTTTATACATTTTATATTCGAATTTCATCAACTTTTAATTAATTGATTTATATGTACAAAATCAAGAGGTGTATTTAAAAGATGCTATTTGTTAGTAACGTTTTATAAGAAAATAGCAATTTTATGATATATATGATTGCGTATATATATATACAAACCTTTGGACGTTCCTTGACCTTCCAGCAAGTAACCTAATCTAGTGTTATTTTAATCGATGAATAGTTTCCCGATCAACTGCTCACAATACTTACCAACTAGGGAAGGCTACCGTAACAAATAATATAAGATGTCACTCAGTTAAAAGAAATTGTCATAATAATTGTTGTTAATGGAGGATTGATATCGATTATTATTATGATTTGACACCTCCAAGGAGTCCAAAGACTCATCGAAGGAGAGTGTGCCAACAGTATCGAACGATTGGATCCCTTCCAACTACTGACTGCGCTCAAACTTACTTAACTGAGCCATTAGTAGCAGAGCCTCTAGCAATCGACCAATGGGTTATTTGATGAATCTATGTATGCATAAAAATAAATACAGAAACTATATCTTCCATACCTATTTAATTCACTTATAATTTAAATTAAAAATTATTGACAAATAGAAGAAGATAGAAGCGCAGGGAGACATCTTCAAGTACTACCTGCAGTGGATGACTAACCTCACTCACCGAACGTCATCGTAGGGTGCTGCGAATGATAATATGCAAAAATCGCCATCGTCGGCTGAATACGGAGTTCCGAGAATCGACTGGAACACGAGTCTGCACAAAAAACATTCAGAACCGAGGCTCACATACGGATTTCCATGGAAGGACCTCAATATGTAAGTGTGAGTGGTGCAAAAAGCATGTACAGTGGGACGTAGAAGCATAGAAAGAGTGTTATGGAGCGACGAATTACGCTACACCCCTCTACTGAGTAGATGGACGGATGTGGGTGTGGCGAATTCCCGGTGAACGTCTCTTACCAGAGTGCGTAACCCCAACTATGAAATTCGGAGATGGGGGATGCGATGGTATGATCCTGTTTTGGCCTCGGACCTCCATTTGTGGTGCCACGAACATTGAACTCTCAGAGGTATCTGAATATCATGGACAATGCAATGCTTCGTACTTTGTGGCGTTTCTACGGAACTGACCATTGTCCCTTTCGGGAAGACAACGCATTGTGTCATAAGACTGCTGTTACTTAGTGGTTTTTGGACATCACCACACTTGACTGGCCTCCACAGATCTCAACTCTACTGAACGTGTGTGTGTGTGTGTGATGAAATGGAGCGTCGGTTGAGGTTATGGGATGTCCGTCTCTCAACAGCCAGGATCTCATTACATGCCTACAGGAAAAATGATTCAAAATTACTATTTACCGCTATTGTACGCTTGTTGAAAGTGAGTCTCGCAGGATTGCTGCAGTCATCGCAGCGAAAGTAGGTCCTACATCTTATTAAGGTGGGCGTGATGGCTGTTTGTTCATACTATGGTGTCCGTTGACTCCTTTCTAAGTAGTGTATATATTTCTCTCTCTCTCAAAACTACAATGAGACTGAGACATAAATGAAAAGTGAATTCGATATGGATATATGAAACAGGAGAAACGAAATTTATATAGGTTTTGTACATCGTATGTTTTGGAAAGTATTGATTTTTTTCTCCTAACGTCAAATGATACCTTATTTAAGTGAGGTTTTTATTATGCAAAATAAAACATTTCGGACTTGAAAACGTTAACTTCTTAATATGCAAGCCCCCACAATTCCGGAATCAACATGCAGCATCGTCTCCAGTGGCGCAAAGAACATGTACAGTGGGACGTACAAGCTTAAAAAGCGTGTTCTGGAGCGACGAATTACGACATCCTCCACCGAGCAGATGAACGCGCTTCTTTAGGTGGGAAATGAATTCCGTTGTCCAGTGAAGATCATCGCATTTATTGGAGACCTCAAGTAGTCTAAAAAAATTCCATGTTTGGATCTACAGTTGGTTTCCGGGTTATGTAAAAAAGCAATCAAAATATTAAAAGAAAATAAATAATATTTAAAAAATAATAATAATAAATCCCTAAACCATTCCACGGTGCTAATGTATTATCAGTTTACAACCTTTAGCAAAAAAGCCTTTGCTTCAAATAGCATTTTTCATGATAAGGTTTCTTTTTGTATACGTATCATTTAACTACAATTTATTTCAAGTTGAAAATGACGCCATCTTGTTTATTAGTGCTGAAACTTTTCCTACCATGGACTTTTTTGTTAACCTGCTTTCTCTCATCATGTTTGGCTTTTCTATGGAGAGCCTCTTATCATTTCGGTACAGGCCTTCTCTGACAATATATAGTTGACTGGTCTCTTCGAAACATTTCAGCCTCTTCTGTACTCCACCTTTCTCTCTTTGTAGATTGCTGAAGCTAGCGTACAGAGAAAGGATCTTAACGTCTTCTTGGTTAATATCAAGGAAGAACAGTGCAAACTTGTGAAATTATTTGAATATTTTATCCAAAACGTATTAACGTTATCAGCAAGAAATAATGCATCAGATGCAAATTACTCTGCAATATTCCATGAATTCTCTACGGCTAACAGGTCAACTGAAGTTGAGTTAGCCACTCTCATGCAGAGGAGAAAGGCTTTGTTTCCTCGTAGACATTCGAATTTTTCTTCTCTTAAAGCGTCGTAGAGCACCTGCTATTATACAATAGTCTCATAAACAACCTAAAGCATAATTTCAATTACCATTGAAACGACTTGTCCTTATAAGGACTGGCTTAAAGGAGCGAAGCAAGAATGCTTTTCATCTTCCCCGTTATCTGTAGAGGACAGTGTAGGGATAAGGTGTTATTGAGCTATGAAAGCTCTGATCATGGCAGGAGGGTAACAGCAGTAGCCGAGCCTTGGCTACAGCATTGCCATCCATTACTCTCCAAGGTATTCAAAATGGCGAGATCATTTTTAAATATCATTACCGAAACGACTTGTGTAATTTTTTAAATATTTAATAATAAAAATGATAATAAACATAATTAGGTGTATTAAGTTTATATTTTTTTTGAAAAATAATAAAATATACTTATTCTTATATTTTATGAAAACTCAAAATAAAATATAAACTTATTTAAGTTAAGGAATATTGCATCCCATATGTTTCTTAGCCGAATAAGAAACTCAAAGAGTTTCATGCCGAATATAGAAACTATATAAAGTTCAACGATTCCAAGCGTAAGCAAATACCTGGATAGCAGCACCTGACCCATTTGGTAGGGCAAACTGAGGCAACTCATAGAAAGGGTGGATCAAGCTCCGATCACTATTATGTAGAACATGATAGTGGTAACTCATAATGTAGAACAGTAATACAGCTCCTAGGAGCTAAGTTCCCATTATGGGTAAATACCAAGAATAGTGATCGTAGCTTGCACCACCCTTTCTATGAGTTGCCTCAGTGTTGCACTCCCTGAAGGGTCAGTTGTAACACTATCCAGGTATTTGCTTACTCTTGGACTCGCCGAAGTTTATATATTTACTATATTCTGCATGAAACTCTTTGAGTTTCTTATTCGGCTAAGAAACAATATGGGATGTAATATCCCTTAACTTAAACAAGTTATATATCGCCGAATTGAAGCCTTTGGCTCTTCATATAATTAGTAAAATATAAACTTTTCATACGCATTTTGAGCATTATTTTAAAAAATAGAGATATAAAACAAAAACCCGAATTAATAAATAAATGTTTGAGAGCGAAAATTAGTGTTCCTCTATTAACGTGTTACTAAGCAATGTTAAACAACAATCATCACCCTTTACAGCACTCTGAATTGCACTCAGCTCATAGTCACCAGTCACGCATGCGATGTCAGCGACATCTGAAGGATTCATTATTATATTCTGTCTGTAAATGATATTATTAGAATATAATAATTAGCTACATGAATTAATAGAATACTTGTATCCGGAAATATACGTTAAAAGTATGAAGGATGAAATGTATTTATTCATACAGGTACATGTATATCGTAGGAAGAACCCATATAAAAACGAACAAGTCTCCATATTTATTCATGATAGGAGAAAGGAAAATCATCTGGAATCAGAGAACCCGATGAATCATCACAGAAAATGCATATACTCAGAATTCAACACAACCTGGTAGACGTCGAATTCTTTACGTATCCAAAAAAGGATAGTTGGTTATTAGATTCACGTTCAATAACTTGATACTTGAATTTATTTTCTCCAAGAACTGAAGTATTTCCGATTCTGAGTGGGACCAGACTGCAAACATATCATTAACAAAACATAACCACATACGAGGTTGCTTTTCTCCATGCTCAGTGAAAGAACAGCTAAAGCTTGTGATATAGAATGGCTTATGGTTGTTCCTTCGATTTGTTTGAACAACTGATTCCGCCAGGTAAAATGGCCTGCATTGAAGGTAAATTTAAAGAAGTTAGCAATGTCTTCTGGGAAATCACATTGTAAAAACTGAAGAGTCTTTTTTAGTGGTATGTTCGTGAATAAGACAGACTACATCAAATGAAACCATAATGTCGTTATTAGACGGACATCGATTTTTAATTTTTTTCCGTTAAAGTCAAGACTGTCTTTAATATAAGAGTTAATTTGGCCAGTGATTCTGAACATGAGGAGAACGATGTTTTGCAAGATAATAAATGAGAGCGACAATACATTCCACTAATTAGTGGCATCAACAATACCACTAATTATTAAAAAATAATACCAGTAAGTTGCTGCTTCTAAATTTCAACCGCCATTCTCCTGTTACGTCTAGTTTTGTTTTTACTAAGTGCTAAACATGCAAATGGGAAGAAACGAAGAGGATACCCATTACTATTTGTATATATCATTCACTTACTAGCTTGTTGATACTAAATAGTGCGTAAATAAAGGCAATAAATATGTCTAGAAATAAAAGCGACAAATTTGAATTGCTCTGAGAAACCAAATTATAAAACAGATATGGAAGAGGCAACGAAATCATTATCCATTGCTAGTTAAAATGTCATAATTACAAGAACTTGAATAGAATTATTTGCATTTTTTTAGAATTTTTACATTAATTATTTACTCTTTTTTTTTCTTATTTCTCCCTCAACCTTGTTTAGTGTTTCGATACCTTTCTGAATATTTAGAGACAGTATTTATTAAAAATTTAATTTCTTCAAAATTGATGAAAAAATTGAAAAAAAAAAAAACAGTTTTAACTTCTTGAATTTGTCTAATAAAATAAAGTCCGTGGTAATAGTACAAATATTGCAACAATGTTACCATTTTGCTGTAACAATAAACTCTGTTGGATATAGGGGAAAAATATTTAAAAATAAAATAGCCATAAACTGTAACAGACATTTAATCTTTTCATAATGATATATGAAGTTTGATAAAAAAAATATTTCACAAGTCTTCTTATAAGTTATGAAATATGAATGCTTGATAGCGTGGTCAATATGATAGAGAAAGAGAGAGAGAGAGAAGCTCATTGCATATATGGAATTAGAAACTCTGAGTTTTCAAAATGCATCAGAGACAGTATTATAAGTTACGAATATTGCTGGAACGTATACCATCATAAAAATTAAAAAAAAAAAAAGAAGAGGATTTTAGTAAGGTGTAAGTGAAAACAATAAATAACCAAATCGATTACATCTTAGTTGCTGGGGGAGGGGGGGGGGACTGAGTCTACCTGAACTTTAAGTGTGTTATAAATATAGCATAAATATGGCCAACAAAAAAAACTGTTTTGAACGTCCATATTCATGTTTATGTCTAATTAGTTTCTTGTCTAAGTCAATAACAAGTCCTAACTGCAAAATCCTTTAACAAAAACTTACTTTAATTTAATGGAAGCGTCAGAATTACACTACAAAAGAAGTTTACTTGTTTTTCTCAAAAATTGATATAATATGATAATATAACCATGCTTTTATAACACTACAAAGCATTGTTATAAAGCTTTGGGAAAGTCTGAGTATAGTATAATCTCCATAGTATATATTGGCTTAGTAACCGAATAAAAAACGATTATTAATATTGGAGCAAATTCCACAAAATGGTTTGTGAGGGCCACCAGATGTAAACTGCCGATCTAGCAGAACCAGAATAAACATCGCTGCCGAACTGATGAACCATTTTAAATATGCCTCCTGAGTGCAGGCGAGTTGACCGGAAAGTATGGGTTCGAATTTCCCATCTAGGACGAGCGGAACTATTATAAGGACCTTTTTTAAATGAAGAAAAGTTTGTCAATCTTATACGGAGAGGTAGAACTTATCATTGGAAAAACTCAGGCTTCTCAAACAGCAAAAACACTGACTGGAAGAACAGCAGTTAACAGACACACCGATCTCATAGCCTTAAATTGTGCTTGCTCCCCGCATTATTTTAGTTCAAATCCAATGCTTTCTGATATTTCCCTTATATACGTATCTTTCTAAAAAGCATTTGTTTCAGGTGTTCCAATATATTTGGCAACATAGTATACACTTCTTTGCGTTTTTAAGACTATGCTTAAACGAGCTTCACGCTTTTGGAGGATGTGAAGCTATATCAGCGTGCTTCTGATTCCCGCACTGCTTTTCAAGTTTTTAAAAGACACTACAGAATAGAAAAGCGGTAGCCAGACATTCAGTAATTGCGAATGAGGTGATAAGAGCACTCAATGTTATTGGAACGAAATAGACAGAATGAGAAAAAATATTCAGCGTCACACGAGAGAAATAGCTGAGGATTAAAATGCGACCAAGAGATTGGGAGAAACTTTTAGAGGTGTCATGTTAACCTACATGTATTAAGACACTTTGAAAGGAACAGTAAAAAGACCAATAAAACTAAGAGACATAGTATCTATTGTGATAACACCGGCATTGGTTTTAGTTCATTTTATAAGTAAAATGAAGTGCGCATGCGCTAAATCGTCATTTCATTATGGGTGTTCAGGGAACATAAAGTTGTTAAGCTAATGGATCTAAAAGCATAAAATTTAAAGATCAAATTGATCATAAATAATTATTTTTAACATAATTAATAAAATTATATTTGTTATACATTTTATAACCCGTATGAGCTTATGTTCTTGGGTTATACACATTTGTCATTGTTGAATTGTATTTGTATCAAGTATTGTATTCTATTAAATAATAATAATAATAAAATTATATTATAAATAATCTATATCAAGTTGTAGTGATTTGACAACTACATGACTACTCGATAAAGAATAAAATAATTTTTTGTCGCAAATATCCCGATATTTTGGTGAAAAGAAGTCAACAAAATATCATCAGTAGAAAATTCAAAATTCTACTATTTTATGTACAGATAGATTTATAACAGCCCGTTAATGTCAATTAATATTAATTGATGAGTAAAAGATATTTATTTCATTCGAAATTATAAAAATAATTCTTTCATGGCTGGCTTAATGTTTTTCTCTCTAAAAAAAAAAAAAAAAAAAAAAAAAAAAAAAATATATATATATATATATATATATATATATATATATATATATATATATATATATATATATATATATATATATATATATATATATATAAAGTATTTTACCTTGGGTTATAATAAATGTTAAAGATACGAAGCTATTTTAAACCTGGTTTTACTCCATTTCCCAAGTAAGCAAACCAGACAAATAAGTCAAGTTTGCGATTGCAAGTATTGCAAGTCTCTAGCTAATCCTGCACGTAGTGCAAGACCAAGGCAACTCATGGTAAAAGTAAAATAAGCTCTGATCACTAATCTTAATATTTACCCATAATGCAAAGTACATCTCCAGGAGAAGATGTATGATGCTTTGTATTAAAGGCAAGGGGCCACTACCCAGACCGGTTTCGACCTTTATTGAGATTACTAAAATCTTGGTATTTCTAGCCTGGCTCCCACTGATGAGACCTCAATAAAGGTCGAAACCGGTCTGGGTAGTGGCCCCTTGCCTTTAATACAAAGCATCATACATCTCCTCCTGGAGATGTGCTTTGCATTATGGGTAAATATTAAGATTAGTGATCAGAGCTCATTTTACTTTTACCATGAGTTGCCTTGGTCTTGCACTACGTGCAGGGTCAGCTAGAGACTTGCAATACTTGCAGGCGCAAACTTGACTTGTTTGTCTGTTTGCTTACTTGAGAAATGGAGTAAAACCAGGTTTAAAATAGCTTGGTATCTTTAACATATATATATATATATATATATATATATATATATACCAATATATACACCATTAATTACAATAATAATAATAAAACTTCCACGATAATAAAATTATTAAACAAAACCACAAAATAGCTATAGTTAAGTTTATTTTTGAACACATCAGTGCTTATACAGAAACAAACCCCACGATGTCCAACTGAACTAAATTTTATGAAAAAATTTCTCATATAAATCTCTTTTTCATAAACAATTCTAATGCAATTGATTAAATATCATTATTTTGATCAAATTTTTAGCCTGAAATTAAATATTTTTGAGAATTCTTAAAAATAAATTCTAATACCATTTTAATTTTTATATAAATATTATAGAAGTGAACGAGTTAATAATAGTAATTTCGAATGTGAATTTTCCTGAATTCGTTTTTTATTTACTAAATGTGATTTTTCTTCTGGTTGAAAACGAAACGAAGCCGAAGATAGAGCATATCGCTCAACACTTTGATCCTCTGAATGTTCTCAGAAAAGACGTAGAGAGACTCTTAGCCATGCTATAATGATCTTATTATTTAATGAAAAAATTTATATATATATATAATTATATATTTTTATTCTGCATTAAATATCCAATTTTTAATCATATTAAACATTTTGATGTAAAAATAGACATTTTAAGGGTAAAAAATATAATGGAAGTAACGTTTGAAGACCAGAGGCATCTTCATTTATAAAATTCAAAATTATCAAGACACAAGCAACACAACTGAAGAATCAACAATGCGAACGTAATAATCACACATCAATAATGTAGAGTAACACAGTTTGAACTGGTCTGAAATCATAGTGACATATATATAATAATAATAGTTATAATAAAATAATAGTTCTGAGGAAATGCTTCAAGCAATTGCACAAGAGGACCTTCTAAAAGCAATAGGAAACAAATCCGATTACAAAAAGGAACATCAAAATAACGGACATGGGCGCTGGAAAAATAAATCTTTGCATGGCCAATTTCTTCGAGATACTGAGGAAAGAAACTGAAGTGAAGAAGACGTGGCAATGACTACAGTGTGAACATATTAAAAAAGAAACAGAACGATTTATTCTAGCAGCTCAAGAATAGGCATTACAAACTAATGCAATCAAAGCAAAAATTTTGAACATCAGTAATAACAGCAAATGCAGATTATGCGATCATAAAGATGAGACTGTAGAACATCTAATCAGTGCCTGCAGCAAGATAGCTCAAACTGATTATAAACACCACCATGATCAAGTGTCCAAAATAGTTCATTGGTATGTATGCAAAAAATATGGCTTTCCTACTTCTGATAACTGGTGGCAGCATAAAATAGAAACTGTATTGGAAAACGAAATAGCAAAAATTCTCTGGGACTTTAAAATACAAACTGATTGGCATTTGGAAACAATAGACCTGGCATCGCAATCATCGAACATCGACAGGTTTGGATTATTGATGTCGCAGTACCCAGTGATAACAACATCAACAACAAAGAACTGGAAAAAATTACTAAATATCGAGATCTGGCAATGGAAGTTGGTCGACTGGGGCTTGAACACATCAAAGTCATCCCAATAGTTATCGGTGCACTTGTTGCAATTTCAAAGAAGCTATCCAACTATTTACAGCAATTAACCATCAACGAAGTGACCCTCATATGAGGTACAAAAAAACAGTATTCCTTGGAACAGTCCATGTTTTACGAAGCTAACTGACAGACTATTCTTAGATTCTTGGGCAGAATCTGAATTGTTCTGTATCCCCAGTCAAATTGTTGTTTGTAAAATATATTGTTCTGATTGTATATCAGTTATGGGAATAAAGTAACAATAAAAATAATTCTATGCTGAGCCGCCTTAAGAAGTGCAATATTTCCCATAAAGGAGAAGACCAAGATAATCTATCAGCTCTAGGTTATATACCAACGTTTTTGTAACTCTTTTATGCAGGACTTTAGTCTTCGTCCAAAAAGGAAAAAAACTCCTGTATTTGGAGGAGATGTAATGCTGTGCCATATTGTTCTATTTCATGTAATTTAATTTACAATGCTTGGAAAGAAGTTAACGGCCACCATAGTGTGAGGAACAAAGAGCTAGGCTACTTGCCTTAATAAGATATAGGTCCTACTTTCTCTGCGACGACTGCACCAATCCTATGAGACCTACGAATACGAGCAATGGGTATTTCGGACCATTCTTCCTGTAGACATGTAATGAAGTTCTGGACTGTAGTGGGACAGATGTCCCTTCACTTCACCCAACGTTCCAGTTCATAGTTCATGCCAAAAATCTTCAATAGGGTTGATATCAAGGCTCTGTGAAGTCCAGTCAAGTGTGGTCACGTTCGTGTACACAAACCACGCAAGTTGCAGCTGCAGCTGTCTTACGACACGGTGCACTATCTTGCTGAAAGAGACAATGGTCAGTTCCGTAGAAACGCCACAAAGTAGGAAGCATTACATTGTCCAAAATGGTCAGATACTTTTCGGAGTTCAAAGTTCGTGGCACCACAAACCGATGTCTGAGGCCAAACTCTGAAAAACAGAACCATACCATCACACCGCTACCTCCGAATTTCATAACTGGTGTTACGTACTCTGGTAAGAGACGTTCACCAGGCATTCGCTACACCCACACCCGTCCATCTGCTGGGAAGAGAGCGTAGAGTGATTCGTTGCTCCCTAATGCAGGTTTCCGAGCTTCGACGTCCCACTGTACACGCTCTTTGTAACATTGAAGACGCCGCATGTTGGTTCGGGTAATGCGGGGTTACATATTGCGGTCTTACCATGGAGACTCATGTTGTGAGTCTCGGTTCTTAATGTTGGCCTGGGATGGCCTAGTTTGTCAACAATTTGCCGAACAGTTAGGCCTACAGCATGGCATCCTATCACGACGTCTCTTTCAAAGTTCCTCAGTTCTCTTCTCACAGCCGTTCCACCCACATATATCTGCACTCATTTAAGAGCATCATATTCCTCGAATTCATACCGGCTATAAACACGTGACTCATTACTAGCACGATCCCTCTTGTCCATGGGAGTGCCCGTTGACTTCTTTTCAAGCAGTGTAATCTAGATGTGCCCCATGACGAACAGCTGCAGATCAGCTGGTTTGGTCAAAGTATGATCGACTGCAGGCGAAAGAATTTGATAAATACCGAAATAGTTTCAAAGGCGGCTTGGGCGAACATCTTATAAAAATAAATCTTGAGATGAAAGTCTCCCTTTCTAATACCGTTTTTTCTTAAAATGTTCGGTTGCATTTTAGTTCGTCAAAAATATTTCTGAGCTTTATGGTAAGCTATTTCAAAGCAATATAAACATCTATGGTAAACTGTTCTTAAGAAGTCAAGTGCGATGACCGAATCAGATTCCTCAACAATTGTCGAGCGGCTCAAGAATTCCTCCCTGGTGCAAGATTGGAAACTTTTCGGTTTTAATTTTCCAAAGTCCGTTGTTTTTACTTACAACCTTAGCAATCCCTTGAGTTTCTAAATTAACGATGGGGAAAAGTGGCCCTTTAAATAGAAGAAAGAGCTTTTAATACTTTAGCGGATAAACTTAATCATCCAATTCATCTTCCGCTATGGGCAATTTAATATTTTTTCGAACACAACAGATTTCGTTTTGAAATCTCTATAATCGTGATAAAATGAATAACAATTTCGTGATCACAAAGGAAAGCAATCGTGTTTCAAGACAAAAAAGGAATACTACAAAAAACTTACCTCAAAGCTACATGGCTACACAATCATCGCTCACTTTCCGATGATCCAACATCCAGTCAGTTACACAGACTAGACTAACGTATTCATAATTCTCTAACTTGGATTATAAAGGTAAAAAGAAGATTAACATTCACTATGGTCACTCTCCTAGACTGTATGTAGAGTTCTCCATAATTCTTAAACTATAGAGTCAAGAGAGTCAAAACTATATAAATTTGAATCAAAGCTATAGAGGCATTAGCCTTTTAAACACAGAATATAAAATATATTGAAGTCTATTAAAGACTAAATTGACCAAATATTATGAAAATATTTTTTATGAAAGTTGCATCAAGCATGATATTATGCAACAAGTTAATACCTTCAAATATCTAGGCTACCGCTTATCTTATGAAAGAGAGAAAGACATGCAACAAAAATAACCAACTGTATAGGAATAACAAAAACTATTAATCAGATATTCGATCCAAATTTAATAAGCAAAAAAACAAGAATAAGAGTCCATTACTCAATAGCTAGACCTATCCTATATATGGTTCAGAAGCCTGGACCATAACTGAAGCAGATAGAAAACGACTGATAAGCTATGAAATAAGATTCATGCGCAAAACAGCTGGATATAATAGACTAGACTTCAAAAGAAACAGCGATATTTTATAGGAACTTGAGGTAATATCTGTTTTAACAACATATAGAGAGAAACAGAGATATCGACCTGAAAGGAGAAGGAATAGAGGACGGCCTTTGAAAAGATGGGAAGAGACCCTAACAGGCCACTAGGCCTATTATTGCAGAGGAAGATTAAGACCTACTGGGGTCACTCTCCTAGACTGTATGTAGAGCTCTCCAAAATTCGTAAACCAGACATTCTGTTGTGACCTGCAATGGACTGTATTCTTCACCGTGTTATTTAAAAGAACATCTCTTTAGCTTACTGTACTCATTCTCAATCAAATCCATGTCCTTTTTTTTTTATCAAAACTACTCTAAATTTTAAGGAAAAACATCTCGGAACTTCATTTTAACTTTGCATAATCTCTTAATTACTATTCTCTTCACAAAATTCTCTTTGAAAAAATACTGGAATTCCTTCAATAAGACTTTATTACAGGTATCATTTGTCTTTTTGATTTGGTCACTGTCAGAATATATTTGTCAACATTTAGAGGGTGTCTCCATGAGTAGTCTTTTTCTCTTTTTCTTATCCCGGAAAATCACTTTATGAACAGTTTGAATAGAAACCTCTCGGAAACATCCATCCAAGATTCTCAGTGAGGTACAAATGCGTGGATGATATTTTTGCATTATTCAAGGTTCTCTATCTGAACTTCAAGCCTTTCTTAATAAGGTCCGTACTATTCATTCTCGGATACAATTTCTTCTAGAAAGAGAAACTAACTTCCGTATTCCTTTTCTAATTCTCCTTATTCGTCAGCCTGATGAAAGTCTTCAAATTTCCATCTTTAGAAAGAAAATCCACACCGCACTTAATTCGTGTTCTGTCATACCATCACCTTGTCAAAAGTCTAGCATGATTAAAACCTCCAATCTATATGAATCCCACTTTGTTCTACCGGTGTGTGTGTGGGGCGGGGGGGGGGCATTAGTAAGAAACATAAAATATTAAATGTATGTTCCTGTCAATCGTTTCGCTGAGTCATTTGTCAACAATTATCGAGTCTCATTGCCAGTATCCCAAAGGTATCCGTATCGACATCCCGCATGTCAAAGGTGTATCGTAACAAATCGTCAAATTGATGAGGTTCGTTAGTATCCGAGTAGTCATTTGCCCGAATAATAAACATGCTCCCTTTCTGGCCTCTTCAAAGGCTACATTTCCCCTTTGGCTTACCTTGACGCTTATCAAATTATCTGTAGTCTGGCATACTTCATACAAACTAGCCAATCTGCACTGTTTGTCATAAGGCATCTAGACTATATCAAATTCCATAAGCCGAAATAGTCTCGATTTTTCATAAATGGCATCTTCTCCAAACGTCGGATTCTTTCGGAGAAAAAAATTAAAGTTCTGCTTAATCACGTGATCATCACGTTTGCATTGTTGAGTTTTTCGATTATGTGACTTGATTACTTTGAGTTTGTTTAATTTTTGAATTTTATGCTGAATATGTCTTGATATTTGAGTGAATATTTTCTATAAAAAATCTTGAAGCGTAAGTCTTCCGCTGTAATATATATTTTTAGAATTCAATTATTATGCATTTTTAAAACCTTCTTTCCAATTATTGATAATGGAGCTAACGTCAGATATACGTTTATGTTGTTCTTGAATCGTAGAGTTGAAGCAAAATGCGACTCTCTCAAAATAAAATATCAAAGAGCTTTTTTTTTAATTTGGATCGAATACGGTTCCACTAAATCAATTAGTAACTTAAAATACCCAGTTAAAAATACAAACTTAGGACTTATAATGGCAGGTGGATTGAATATTCTTATAAATTATGCTATAATCTGTTATCGCGTATTGTATTTTGTTCACTGGAGACTTTTACTAGCGTGAAAAAGAGAATTTTTTTTAGTAAAAAAAAAAAAAAACGACTGATTTCACATTGTAGGGAGATGTCAATTACATCTGAAATACTGGAGGTGCCTTCGCTTTGCGCTTTTCTTCCGGAACTGGTTGATTTGTGAGGCCAAATCAGATACACTAGTGTGCAGTCACCAAAGACCAATAAAGGACACAGCCTAGAGGATTTATGGATAACCTGCGGCTAAAGGAGATGTATAATTCAATAGTTAATGTGTATTTTGATAATGAAAATGGAGCAACATAACATATTGTCATACCAGAACGTAAATCTATTTCAATTAATAAACAACTATTTCAACAAATAAACAACTCGGTTGATACAGCCGAGCAGAAAATAAATGGCATAGTATTAAGATAAGCATTAGTTTGGACACAAAGAATGATTTATAAGCTTATTTGACAATTTTTCATTTATTTTTTTCTCAAAATAAATAAAGATAAGCTTATCATTCATTTTGAAAAAGTAAAATGGAGAAAATGTCGTTTTTCAAAATTCATTTTTGTAAATAGCATTTCACGTATAAGGTTCTTCAACTTCGCTCAAGACTTTACTTTTATTATTATTAAGTATACAAATCACAAATCCATCTATCTATCGACTACTATTTGCGAATTTTCCAGAAGAGTTCTATAAATATTCTCGATGCTGTACACAAAGAACAGAGCAGTTGAGTTGCTTAATGAGCCAATTTCTAAGTCATTCACACCCTTCTCTTTCACACAGATGTCTAGTGATTACATTTTTTACAAATGTTTTCATGGTCACTCTTCATCATAATTGACATTAGTAATTCTCATACTCCTCTAAATATTTTAAACATATGAAGTCAGTGCAGTCGAACCTAAAACTCACGAAACAATTTCTTTTTCGTTTTGTTCACTAATGAATGTTTTTATACTTAATGACTGGTTAATGAAGTGGTAGATTGAGCTCGATTGAAACTGCTTTCAGAATGTCAGTCATTAGAGTAAATCTCTCCAAAATAGTTTATTCTGCTATGTTTTCGTAATATCAAAAATTCATTTAATAAAACGAAAAAGGAAGAATTAGAGCAATCTCCCCTTATGTATTTAGAAAACATAAATAAATAGAATAATATGCGTCTTCAAATCCAATGTTAACCACATTTTTTCCCTCAACTTTTTCTTTATCCACAGTAATAATGTAGTTGACAGCCTGTCGTGTATGGGATTACCATACAAAATATGTTCTTCAGAAATCTGAAATCACTACGATTGTGCCGATGGATCCAATTAACACTACATGTAGTTTACCTGTGTTAGCGGTGTTATTATTGTTATAGATTACCCAGTTTTTTGTGGACATTATTTTCGTCAAGTTTTCTGACATGTCAAAAAAAACAAATTATTTTTCAGGTGACTGACTCTTATGATTGACATTCTAGACGCAATTTCGCTAAATATCATGTACACCCTAAAAGTATGATCATTAACTATAACAACATCGGAAGGTAACTTAATTAACTAAACCATTAATTTTATCCAACTATTAAAATAAAATATTGGTGAACTCTAAAAAAATTAATGAAACTATTAAAAAAAGTCTCGTATGTGAAGTTTCGAAAGTAATCAAAGTTTCAATCGGTTGACAAGGGGAAAAAATGAACATATCACTCGAAAAATGAAAGATAGATTTAAAGTGGAAGTAATATAAAATATAATAAATCACTCGAATATAAATTGTGTTGTTGGATCATTGAGTAATTTAGACCCAACACACTGGAACGGGGAATTTATGTCCATTTGAAAATGGGACGAGGTGAAGTGAATTATTCGAATGTATTACTGAAATTTATATGGGATAGAACTAAAAAGACATTTTAGTTCTATCCCTCTATTCTCTTAATATGTGGGATTACTTTGAGTTTCTAGATGCTTCCCATCTGAAAAGCGTTAACAGGGCGCTGTGGTTATGATTATTTGGAATAGCAATCGAAGCAACTGAATCTATAAGTATTATTTCTATGAATTGCTTGTTCCCCTGCATAACACAATAAGCTCTGTATACCGCACCCAGAAAATGATTGCAGTGACTTCTGTATTTTTAATTGTGACCCAAATGTTATATGAATGGCACTGATATATGAGTATATTAGTCGACTAAAGTTACACTTGAATAGAAATCAAGTGGAAAAAAAGTAGAATAAATAGGAAAAGGTTTAAGCTGCAATGAAATAGTCAGAATTGCAAATTTTAGATTCGTATCATTGATTTCAGTGGGTTTCGAAAAATCTTTTGGTTGCAAAGACTTGGGTTCGATTCCCATCTATGACGTGAAAAATCTTTATCAGGTCTTTTCAATCAAAGGTGAGAGTGCCGAACTCGTACGAAGTGGAGGGTTTTTCTCGGGAACAGCGAGTTTTTCTTCCCTCAAAACAGGCCCAGTGAACAATATAGATGTATACACAGAGAGAATAGTATTAGACAAAGAAAGTAACTGGAAATCACCTTTGTAATAATTCCCAAGCAAAGTAGCATTTCTATCCCACCAACCACTGGGTTGAGGGAAAACACAACAACATGTTTGGTTAATACATCAAATTGTTCTGAGGCCACGATTTTCGTAGTTGAGCAGTGTTGAGTTTGAATGATAAACGAAATTCAACATTTCCGTCCTGAGCATCTCGACTTCCGAAGGTATCTAGCAGGTCAATAGATTGCTGAGTAACTGCCGACCACCATGATATGGACACAAATCATATGAGCAGATATAGCATGAACAGTGAGTGTCTTATATAATGGAAATAAATAGGATCTCTTGCAATGTGTCTTCCAATTTTTACTCCCTGTCCACAATTACTTGCATACTTCTTGTCTCTGTCTCTTCAGCTTCCTGGAGGGATGCTGCAAATACACAACACTGCAAATCCTAGGTTATTATAGTTGAACTGGTCAATTCTAATTATGCAAATCAAATCCAGAAAAAAAAAACGTTGGGCATTATATCCAAAAATAAATATATATATATAAAAACAAGATATAATATAACACGGCGAGGACTAATTCAGACATAACAAAAAACAATGTTAAACAGGAGATCTGTCTTCATTCTTGTTCATTAATGTGATGGGAGTGCAATAAAAAAAAGAAGTGATATCACTAAAACACAACTGATATTTATTGCAGTTCAATAAGCCTGCAAGGATTTCGCTCGGTAGCTCAAGAAAAGAGAGTAGAAGATAAAAGTAACTTCTAAATAACATCAAAGATACCGCTTCCTCTTTGTGACTAGTAGCATCGAGGATACTCATCTATCTAAACTATTGACTACGACATTGGTTTTGTATCAGCACCTTTGATTTCTTACATTCAAATAGCCGAATGTAAGAACTCCTTACACTGTAGATATACATTCTTAAGAGTGTACCTGTTTTGATAAAAAGCATTAATATAAAAGTATGTTGTGTTGTTTCCTGAATAGTGTTGCGATGTCTTTGAGTGAAGGAAAATATCGCAACACTATTCAGGAAACAACACAACACTCGATATTTGCTTTAAAAGTTCTAGGCATGGAAATACTTTTCAATGTACAAAGTACACTGCTTGGAAAGAAGTCAACTGAAGTCAAAGAAGTCAATGTTTAGTATGGTGTATTTATTACACATTGCAGTATCCTTCTAGTTAAGATTTGAATTACTTTATTCTGAGTCGAGACTAAAGGTTTCAGCGTAGTGCGATAGATTCCTCCCCAACTTAATATACCATATTGTAGTGTGCTATGAATTCAGGCAGAATATAATATTTTTAGCATATTTAAATTTAAGAATCTGTTTAGGTAGTAAAGTCCGTTTAACATAATCCTTACTTTATTTATGACATCGGTAATATGCGGTTTCCAGCTTAACTTACTATCAATTTAAGTTAAGCCTCACAATTGCAATTTGAATTTGTCCTGCAATTCCAATCATGCGAATTTAATTGTGTAGTGGAGTTCATTTTACCTGTTGTATTTTACAAGTTAAAATTTACATATTTAGTTTTAGAGACATTCAGACGGAGTTTGTTTGACTGGAACCAATTTGTTACTTTTAAGAGATCAGCATTCACGATGGTTTGCATTTGTTTTGCTGTGTCCGTAGAGAAAATTAGTACTGTATCATCTGCAAAAGTATTTATGTTACTGTTTAGGTTAAGATTGCACAAGTCATTGATATTAAACAAAGTTGGTCCTAAGGCAGATCCTTGTGGTACACCGCAGTCTACTGTTTTGGAGCTACTATAGCTGTTGTTTATTTTTACAATTTGTGATCTGGAATTGAAGTAATTTTTGAACCATCTTATTGCAGTACCTCGTATTCCTATGACTTCTAAATATTTTATTAAAAAACTTTCATGTGATACAGAGTCATAAGCTTTGTGTTAATGCTGATGTTATTTTATGTTCATCAAGGGAGGTATAAACTGTGTTTGTGAAGTTCAGTAAAGCATGTTCTGTGCTAAACTTTTGCCTGAACCCCAATTTAATTCTTTGAAAAGAAGTTGTTTTTGTCTAAACATTTCATGAGTCTAATTTTTATCAATTTCTCTAATATTTTCAAAAAAAAAAGACCGGTAGAAGGGAGATCGGTCTGTACTTTTTCAAGTTACTGTTTCCCTTTTTGTAAACAGGTACAATTACGACTTTCTTAAAATCTGATGGAAACATGCCTGTCATCAGTGATATGTTAAAAATGTACATTAGGGATGCTATAATGTACATTTGGCATTCTTTCACAATGTTTGTGTGAATACCATCGTATCCTGAAGTTCTAGTTGTTTTTAGGCTAGCTATAACACTTTTGATTTCGTTTACACAAGTGGGGAAAAGATATATGGAGTGATCAAGTCTCTTGGGAGTGCAATTCTGAGGGTGGGTTTAGCATTTTTCAGAATGCTTTCACTGACCATGGCAAACGGTCAGAGGAAAGTGCGAAATGACTGCGAGAAGAGAATTGACGGAATTTGAAAACGGAGTTGTTATAGGATGCCATGTTGCAGGTCTCTCTGTCTCTGTTCGGTAACTTGTTGACAAATGGGTCATCACAGATTATCACTGAATGTTGATCTGTGATATTGTAGCACTTACAGTTGACCCCTACCCACAGTGAACGACTCATCACACTCACCAAACGTGCACGTAGAATCTGCACAAAAACGTTCGGAACCGAGGCTCACAACATGAGGTCTCCATGGTAGTGCCGCAATATGCAAGTCTACATTACCTGAACCAGCATGCAGTGTTATCTTCAATGATGCCAAGAGCGTGTACACTGGAAAGTAGAAGCTTCGAAAGCTACGTTATGGAGCACCGAATCACGCTACACATCGAGCAGATGAATGGGTGTGGGTATGGCAAATGCTCGGTGAATTACCAGAGCGTATAACCCCAGCTATGAAATTCTGAGGTAGCATTGTCATGGCATGAACCTGTTTTTCCTGGTTTATTCTTGGGCCTCTGTTTGTGGTACCATGAACATTGAATTCTGAAAGTATCTGAACATTCTGTACAGTGTAATGCTTTCTACTTTGTGGCTTTTTCTATGGAACTGACCACTGTCTCTTTCAGCAAGGCAGTGCACATGTTATAGCTATGTTATGTTGTAACTGGGTGGTTTGTGGACATGAATCACCATACTTGACTGGTTTCCGCAGAATCCTGATCTCTACCCTACTGAATATCTGTCGTATGAACTGCAGCATCGATGAAGTCACAGGATGTCCGTCCCACAGCTTATGATCCCATTACGTGTCTACAGGAAGAATGGTCCAAAATTCCCATTGATCGCTATCATACTCTTGTGGAAAGTATGCCCATTAAGATTGCTGCAGTCATCACAGCGAAAGGAGGTCCTACAGGTGGGCGCTATGACTGTCCGTTGACTTCTTTCCAAGCAGTGTACACTTTACGAAGCAAAAATATTTAACAAACAGTTATCTTAGCAACATTTTTGAAGCTTCCAAACATCTACTACACCTTCTAATCAAACTCAATTTGTAATTCTTCTCAGTACCAAAAATATATTTGGTTTGGAGTGAATTATGACCGAAGCAACTAGGCTAGGAATAGTCACATTTACTTGATTTAGGAACTTGAGCTGTGAGACATCTACATTTACAAGTTGAAGGAAAACAAACAAATAAAAAATCAATTCAGAGAACACGTATAATTGACAAACAATGAATGTTATATCCTTAGTTGCTTTCCTGTTAATACAACCATTTATAACTTCTGCTATTCTCATTTGGTTTAATGACATCCTAAACAAGACCTGACATTTTTGTGTGTGGGGGGGGAGAAATAAGGAACATCTTATATGGTATTTAATTCTAAAGTTCTAAGAATTCACAGAGTACATCGTCCTATAATTCTGAACGCAATCCCGTTAATCTAGTATGATTAAATACCAGACAGTGTTTCATCATACGGAACAGCGGAAGCTTTTAAATCCCTTAAACCCTTCACCACCAATAGATAGCGAACGTATCATTGTGGAGTTATGGATAGCGGTACACTATTAAGGAAGCAACAAATGATGCACCTCACGAACGCTGATGTTGGTCCTACCTGTTCTGCTTGCTGTGTTGGCTGTATCTTCCTCATTACTAAGCACTACGGGTCTCTGATAGGTCCTGCTTATTCCGTTTCGAGCGGGGCTATCGATTTTTGGATATAATATGCCTCTGCGTGAATGGAATTTTTATATTACGACTCGTTCCTTTTACTGATATCGTCAGCTGTTTCGATCTTATTTAATAACCATTACTGTTCTGGTTTTCCATTTCTTTTCATAAGGAATGGCTTCTTTTTTTATGAAAATACGTGAGTACTGCCTTAAGGTCTGCTTTTTTCGATCAGCATATTCTCTACATTTGAATCAAATGAATATGTCGGGAACATATCTACTGTTGTTAATATCAAGGAGATAACGTTCACAGGTTCGTCCACAAGGCATCAGTTCGGTTGCATCTTACAAGCACCGCTCAAACAGTCTAGGATTCGCATCCGTTTCTTTTAATTCTTCGTAGCCAATAATACGTACATGGAAATAACCTGTAAAATTTGATGCATTTAATTTCTAAAAGTTCTTAAAAGAACTGGGCGATGGACTGAGTCCTTGACTCTTTATCCCGTCATCTGAATAAAGAAAATCTGTGTGGATGGGGTGTTATTGAGCCAAAAGCTCTAGTCATGGCTGGGTAACGGCAATAGCCGAGCCTCAGTTAAAACTTCATTGGCTACAGCATTGCCATTCGTTACCCTGGAAGTCCTAAAAAGGACTCTTTGCCTCTCTATTCTTTATACATTTAACCTTAAAAGAACGGGCTTAAAGGGGAGAAGCAAGAATGCTTTTCATCTTCCGCGTTATCTGTAGAGGACAGTGTAGGAATAAGGTGTTGTTGAGCTATTAAAGCTCTGATCATGGCAGGAGGGTAACATCAATTGCCGAGCCTCAGTTAGTACTTCATTGGCTACAGCATTGCCATCCATTACACTCCAAGGGTATTAATCACCGCATCTCTCGGTCGACCGATACATTTATTATTAACTATTAACATTACTGGCTTAACGGGTGAAGCAAAAGCTTTTCATATTCCCGTCTAACTTAATAGAGACTGTGAGTTGAGAGAGTTTATGAGCTAATTGCTGGCCCTGAGTGGGCTAGGAGATTAATCCTCAGTGTTGGTGTTGAGGATGGCTTTAGGTCTTTTGTGCTTAGAATAGTCCGTTGCATCATAGTCAGCAGCTAGTTGGATCAGTCTGTTAGGGTGCACAGTTGCTTTTGAGAAGAATTTGATTGCTATAGTCTGCATGAAAGTATAAATATAGGGGATCCGTGTGACCGATACATTTATTAAGAAATTAAATAAAGTCCTTATATCCTTATAAGGACTGGCTTAAAGGGACGAAGCAAGAATGCTTTTCATATTCCCCGTTATCTGTAGTGGACAGTGTACGGATAAGGTTATTGAGCTATTATTATTATTAAAGCTCTGATCATGGCAGGAGGGTAACAGCAATATAGCCGAGCCTCAGTTAGAGCTTCATTAGCTACAGCATTGCTATCCATTGCCCCTCCACAGGTATTGGATTGAATGAATCAATCACCGCATCTCACGGTCGATTGATTCAAATTAAATAAAGAAACAGATATTAAGAAACTTATTTGCGATACTAATAGGATTGAAAATGGTGTGTTATTCAAATGATTCGAAACTTTTTTATGTTCAAAAGTATAACATTTCTTTTTGTAAATATTTCTAATTTTAGTAATGTTATATAAAATTTTTAAAAAAAATTGAAAATTAATTGATACTATCCTTTCGCATTCTTTATAGACATTATGCAGAATAATGGCCTCTAGGAATTATTGTTATCAGAAACATGTTCTAAAGAAACTAATTAGCAAAACTTAAGGATGGAAAATGGTCTGAAAGATTCAAAAGAATTAAATCTTTTTTTATTCTCAAAGATATAACACATATTTTAGTAAACACTTCTGATTTTAGTAATATTATATAATATCAAAAAATTAATTAATGGAAGTTTATGTAGTGTGAAAAAAAGGAAAGAAAGAAGTTCATTAGTCGATTTTTGGTCAAAGTATGGTCAAAGATGCTTTTGCTCTTGCTTTTAGAGTTTTAAGGAAAATGAAACGAAAGATGCAGCTCCGTTTAACAGTTATGATGAGCGTATGAAAAGATCAACAGCTAACACTTGAGCATCTGTAGACCAAATTATTGAAATCCGTATTTCTATATTTCGTGCTTGAAATTTTAGTCTTTCAAAGCATTAAAATTAATTCCTGTTTAATTTCTTTAATGATTTATTTTATCTGTTTAGCTGAAAGGTTTATAGAGGAACAGAAATTGAAGTAGCAGGGCACATACGGAGATGGAAAGGTTTCCTATCATGCTCAACAGACAAACTGGCCTGAGAACCCACACCACACATTGAACAGCAATAATACCCACTTTGCAACGTTATTGATAAAGTTGATATTCCAGGTCTTTCTTTCTCACATCCTGTTCTTGGTCTTATACTTTAAAATCTGTGAACGTCAGATATCGTAAAGAGAAAAAATATTTTTTTTCCACATATCTTCAAGTCATTCTAAGTTAGCATCTTTAACAACAAAAAGTTTAATATTTGTTTTGAATCCACCCATGTTTAAAGAAAAGTTTCGTTAGATATTTTGGAATAGACTGGCGCATTATATCGCCTTATTGCTGGAGTTTATAAGAGAAAATACATCTAAGATTAAACAAACGTTAAATGTTGAGTTTCGAAACATATCCATTGTCTTGACAATATGAAATCTGTTCAAATGACCAAAGCGTTGTTACTGCAGAAAAAAAAAAAAAAAAAAAAAAAAACTCAAGGATAAGATTTCGGAATCTAGTCTCCTTCACAGTAAGTCGCTTCTGCATGGCCTCTGTGAAGTTGGGAAGATGACGAGACATGAGCCCTGTGGTTGAACAAGACCTAGGTTTTATTCTTGTTCGATGACGAGAGGAATATTCGTCTTAAATAAAAGGATCTTTTCTAAAGTGAATTAGCCGTTTTCATACAGAGTATCAGAAGAGTTTCCTCATAAAAACAATCAACCTGAGAACCTCAGTATTCAATTCTGAACACTAAGGAGTTTTCATGAGCTCAACGCATGACCTGGATGACCTAGAGTAGAGATCTGGAGCAGAGAAAAATATGAGGAGCTGATTTAGGCATTTAATGTCTGAGTCTGCAATTGCGCATTAGGCAACATTTGTTTTTGTATAACAACCAAAAAGCTCTTCGATAGTAACATTTTTACCATCGTCTCTGACACGATGGAAAACATTTATTGGATAGTTTTCAAGATGATCAAATTTTCTTCTTTAAATTTTATTTAATGGCCTCTACGTTATCAAAACTAGGTCTTTTCAATTTTTTGAGCTTCAGGAACAAAGGAGTACTTAAATCAAATCCGTTAAAATTATATAGGCTCCTGTAAATTTGCCGTGTTCATTTTTGGAAAAAAAAAAAAAAATAAATCTGTTTACATTCATAATGGTTGGCCATAAATGTCTTCAAGCATGTCTGTGTATGTTACTTTCACTAAATCATATTCAGAAAATGGCCTTTTTAAAACAAACATTAATACCAACACATTTCTTCGTACTCTCAGACATCTTAAAAATCACTAGAAACGAAACATATTTAGCTTTATTAGCTTTCTTCAGCACTGATGTTATGTAGCTGTCAGTAGCCTATGGTTTAACTTTCATAAATCCACATTGTCAAAACAAGTACACATTGTAGGGATTGAATTATACATTCGATCCAGATACTTTTTGAACAGATGTCTCATATGCACAAATCGATCCATTCTTCAACAGACTTGCTTCCCTTTAATACCAATCCTGGTTGCACTTTGCATGAATCCAATAGATGGGTGGATTTCTTTTTGAGAATTAAGGGAAATATTTCCATGAAACTTTCTTCAAACAAATATTGTTAACGCACCAGAGAGAGAGAGAGAGAGAGAGAGAAGAACTTTTAAAGGAGGAGAACATTTTAGTAGCAGAAATTCAGACAATATTTTTATTAGTTCAAAATCTAACTTTCTTTTGTATCTTCCTACGTCAGGAAATCCATCTGCCATATTTCTTTTTTCGAAACACATATTATGGTGGAATAGGGGAAAAAAAAAAACTTAAAATTTTAGCGTTTGTCTTGGAAAACCACACGATTGTAGCGAACAACCAAATTATACATTTCTGAAACCTTTGCAGAAACGCACAAACAAAAATCAATACTACTAAAACAAAACTTACAGACTGTGTGGACCGATATAAGGTATCAATTCGGAGAAGAAAAATAATAAAAGCAACACCTTCCTAAAATATAAAATTCTTCGCAAAGATATCGACACTATCGTGCATTCAATTCCTACTATTTTTTTTTAAACTGAAAGAGACAGAAAAAAAAAAAGTTTGTTCTACATTTCGATAAGAAATATTCAATCAAAAGTTGAATGAAAGATTTCTCGTTTCCATAGCAACTCGTAATATATTCCACTAACCTCGTTTCACTTATTAAAATGAATATTGACAAACAAAAACTCATCGATTTTTTTTTGGGCCTTACAGATGCGAAGACCTTTTTTAAAAAAAACAAACAAACAGAAATTAATCTTTGTAAACGAATTCACCTTTGCGAAAGAGAAAGAACAAAGAAAGTTCAATGATTGGATTTCTGAACTTCAAAAATTTGACAAATCACCCAATCAGAACTGCAAGTAAACACGTGATAAATGAGAATAAACGAAGCGATTTATTACTGTGAAGATGGATACTAATCAATTATGTAGCATGAAAGGAAATGACGTCAAAATGACGTCGCTATGCATATAAATCCTAAAAGGAAATTGACAGATTTTGAATTAGTGACTTAATGGCTTGAAAAAATATAATTTGTAGCTGCTGTTATGCTAATTGACACATTTAATCATGGCGTTTTACACGACTTTGTTTATTAGCAATCAGCGACACTAGCGCACTCTAGTGTCAGGAGTAAATATGATGACAGCTCTTCATAAAACCTTTAAGTTTCATATTTTATTGACGTTTCTTTGGGATTTTCATCTGCTTTACATGTCTCGCGAAGCCAAATTAACTTATATACAAAGCAGCTATAGAACGGCTAGTTATTTTCCCGACTGTCTTGTTTTATTTGTAAAACTAAAGTCGATGTCTAACTGCTTGACTAACTCAAAAGTACCGCTTTGAATCTTCAAAGGAAGCATAAATCTCGAGGCAGGTGCTTCATAAACATTTTTAAATAAGAAGTTCAAAGGATTGAGAAACAGTTTTCTAAGAGGTAGTAAACATTTATTATTAAAAGACATTATATTTCAGCAGCGTATCCAGTGGAAATGTTCTTTAGTAATGGCGACGCAGCCGTTAAAAATGTGGTTGAGCTGTTTAATAGCTGGAAAAGAAAGTCGGAGAAGTTCTTATAACGGAGTGCTTTTCTGTTCATCCATTTTAACAAGCTTGGCGGTACTGGTAAACATTTTGTTTTAGACAGCTTGTTACTGAAAATGCATAAAGACCTTTTAGCATCGGTGCATCTGTCTGTACAAAGTATGATCAAGAAAATTTTGAGGACATTCGTTTGCTATAGAAAAGTTGAAAAGTTTCTCTTCTTAGAAAAGTTGAAAAGTTGTTCATCCATCCTTTGGTTAGAAAGACCCGGGTTCAATTCTCTTCACTGACGCGAGGAACATTTCTCTGAGCTTTATTATTATTAAATGAAAGTAAGTTAGTCGGTCTCATGCAGAGGCCTAGAAAAATTGGATTTGTCACCCCAGAAATAGGGTTTCTGTCTCAGACCGGTTTTTCTAAGCTAAATATAGTCTAGAACATTCCATGTATAGTTGGACCGTAAAAGACTTCATTGGCATTCAAAATGTCAGCAGCAAGTGATAATATGGGAAACCTGGGCGTAGGAAATGAAAAATATCGAAATGTTAAAGTACAAAAGTGTCTGTTAAATGAACCTTGACCTGGAGAATTCCTTAGGGACGTGTGGAAGAATTTTGCAGAAATCCTGTTTTTTAACTTTGCAAATAATACAACTTGCAACTTAAAAAAACAAAAAAATTGGATGATGTCATCAGCTTTCCTTTGATCTGAATGGAGGTTTTGGGACAAAACATAAACAAATGAAAAGGTGCAGGATTCTGGATTCTGGGAAGTAGGAAAGGTGTGAAAAACTGGAGACAAAAATCGTTCTCAGACAAAGTAGAGTGATTGTCGTGTTCAGATCTTGAGATGAAATGCATCTGGAATGATTGAAATTAAATTGCCAGTTGATTAGCTAATACTGATCCTTACCACATCTTTATCAATTTTATCTTCAAAGCCGTATATGGCCAAAAAGATATTTAACAACATCTTCAATGGTCAAAAAGACATCTCACAAGCATTACATAATATATTTGTCTAATATCTAATAAAATAATTTTTATTTTTCTTATGTGAGAGAATTTTATCACAATATATGCAACAGAAATCTGTCTCAGAGAGAAGAAGAAAAGAGATCTCCTTATTGCTACAAACTCTTCATTCTTGTCTTAAAATATCAATTACCTAAGACATTTCCTCTCTATAATTACGACATTTTGAGTCACCAAGAAATCATACGGAGATGCCTTTAAAAGTGACATACGCCCGTGCGAAATATTTACTTGCTCTTGGCTCTTCCGAAAGATCAGAAAATTACTTGAGAAAAGTAACATGAGGCTCGTGCTTGTTTAAAGCTGTATTGATTAATTTTGTATTGACTCTCAAGGCAACGTGTATTCAGGTAATCAATTACTTCATCTAGACCGCTTATTAGAGAATTCTTTAAAATGAAGATTCGACGTTCGCTTCTTTCATATGTTGATAGCAGTCCTTACAAAAGATATAAAGTGATATCATTTCTCTTCCGGCTTCTTCATCTCGTAGTGAGTAATTATCTTAACGTTCCTGTCACACATTAATAGTGGTATATTATTAAAAGGTCACGTTTTCTAAGTCTTCCTCATTCAGTGCTATCTTTTCAGTCCTTATATTCAATACCCCCCCCCCTCTCCCTTCATATTATGCCATTAAATGGCAGGTTGAGTGAACACTTCAGAATTTTATTTTAGAAATAACTTCTTTACGTTTCAAATCTATTAGTCGCTTTAATATTTGTTGATTTAAGGAGAATTTTTGATTTATTTAAGTGCTTCGCTATTCAGAAATTAGTTCGCTTTGCATCTGAATGTAACTTTATCTTTCAACTAATTTTTCGATGCCTTCAATGGACGACAAATACAAATGAATAAGAAAAATAGAATACATATAACACCAATAAATAAATATTTTAATGTGGAATATTAATTTACAATTAATTAACATTAATTCCCAAGAATTAACAATTTGGATGAATAAAGAAGTGTGCACCAGTTAAGGCTTGAATGAGTATAATGAAATTGGTAATAATCACACACACACACACACACACACACACACACACACACACACACACACACACACACACACACACACACACACACACACACACACACACACACACACATTATTATATAATTATTTTTAAAACTTTTTTCTCTAAATATATTAGATGGGAGAATAAAATTTAAATAAAACTATTCAAATGATTATGATATGTTATTATTTGTATCATGTAGCATTCTTTATTGATTTATGATATTCATTGACTTAATATGAATTATTGATTAAACAGATTTTCTGTTTAACTATAAAATCAATAATCCAATTAAACAGATTCCATGTAATTTATTTACATATCAAAACGATACTTACTGATAATTATTTTAAAAGACTTAAGTAAAGATAAACGAAATATTAATAAGTATTCCAATATATTTAAAATAAATTAATAAATAAAATTTACATGGAAGATTGATTATCTTTCAAGTAAACTTTAATTATATGAATTTATTATGATTTTATTATTATACACCTAAAGATTTTTACAATAGTTGGATTTAAATTAAATGTAGTTAGCAAGCTTTGATAGAATCAATCGACCGTGAGATGCGGTGATTGATTCATTCAATCCAATACTCTTGGAGGGTAATGGATGGCAATGCTGTAGCTAATGAAGTTCTAACTGAGGCTCGGCTATTGCTGTTACCCTCCTGCCATGATCAGAGTTTTAATAGCTCAATAACACCTTATCCCTACACTGTCCTCTACAGATAACGGGGAAGATGAAAAGCATTCTTGCTTCGCCCCTTTAAGCCAGTCCTTATAAGGACTATAAGGACATTTTTTTTTCAGAAGCATTTCTTTTAAGAAAAAACAGTAATTTTATGTAGTGAGGAAAACATTTCTCGTTCTCGTGAGATTTTAAAAAATAAAGAGAAGAGAATGAACGTTCAATGTAATAATTTCTTACTAAAGAATGCTTATATTTATACATTTTAGAAGAAAAAGAAAATGTAGTAAACAACTCTTTTAAAAAGGCTCATAAATGCAAAGTGAGGTAGCCCAATTTATATGCAGACGACACAGTTTTTTTTATTTGTGTGTGTGTGTGTGTGTGTGTGTGTGTGTGTGTGTGTGTGTGTGTGTGTGTGTGTGTGTGTGTGTGTGTGTGTGTGTGTGTGTGTGTGTGTGTGTGTGTGTGTGTGTGTGTGTGTGTGTGTGTGTGTGTTAATTTTTCTTCCGCCAAACATGCAAAATGGCTGGAGAAAGAACAAAAGGAAATTTATAAAGAAAATATAATAAGGATGTTAACATATACGGGAAAAATGATTATAAACGTCTTATAAAACTTAACGATTTTTAAAATTTTCAAGTGTGGGCAATCACATATTTCAACTCTTAGAATTGAAAATCGAAACAACAGAATCATAACGAAATCTCAATATTTTAATTAACCTAAGAACACACTACAAGCGGGATAGTAATCTTTCGCTATTTGATTCTCTATAGATGTCTGCATCCGTCACATTTCCTGTGTGTGTGTGTGTGTGTGTGTGTGTGTGTGTGTGTGTGTGTGTGTGTGTGTGTGTGTGTGTGTGTGTGTGTGTGTGTGTGTGTGTGTGTGTGTGTGTGTGTGTGTGTGTGTGTGTGTGTGTGTGTGTGTGTGTGTGTGTGTGTGTGTGTGTGACTGTTTACTTTGTATCATCTGGCGACAGCGTAATTTTATCCAACTCCAACTTAAATAGTCGAATTAAATGGATGAGGCATTGCAAGTCCGAATAAATTCATTACATATTAGAAAATTATAAATAAAATATTAACCTTAAGTCTGTGATGTTGAATGCTTTACCCGACTTTCTTTAAATAGAAGGATAACATATATCCCTCTTCTGATTCTTAATATGATAATTTAAGGTATGCCAGTAATTCCTTCTTTTTGGGACGTACTTTGTTGCGTAAAAATTAAGTAGTATTACATTACGATAAATGTTGTAGCTTGTTCTAATTAGGATCTCGATTATATGCAAAAAACGTTTTTGATATATGAATCTGATATATACTTCATATATGTAACGAACTTTTGCGTTTTTATTCAGCTATTTCACCATGCAAAAAAGTGTCTCAGCTAAAAGCTAAAAACATTTCTCAAGAATGTAGAATTTAAGAACTAAATCTCAAAAACGTGTAAAGAACCACTGTGATAACAAGAGAGTTTCGCTTTTCTAGAAATGTTATTTCTAAATGATTAAAGAGCCCACGCATCTGAAATAAGAAACACTCATTCTCTTGGAATGCAACTATAAATTGTGTTATGTAAGCAGATGAAGGAAACAATACATAATGTGTTTACTCTACAGCGATGAAAGATTCTATTGGTCATTACTGTCACATGTACTGGTAGATGCCCTTTTGTTTTGCATTCTTTGTAAGTGGCTATTCGATCACGTAGCAAACACATGATTTACTATTTCTCGCTTTATTTACTTTCGCACGGAATTCATTTCCTTACTCATATAAAATTAGATGTTACTCTCTGTAAAACGAGACGTTTCTCACAACACATAGCAATTCTTCCATTTTAAGAAATCCCCAAATGCATTTCCAAATATTATACATTTAAATGATTGATCTAAGTTAGGTCTCAGACGAAGAGTCGCCAACACTGCGTTCCTCACCAGTGACCACAACATATAGCTAATTAGCGAGAAGATTAATTGGTCTCATTTCCACAAATTCCATTTATTCACTTACAACATTAACAGCGATTAATATAATTTGAGTCCGTAATACTTAGCTTCCAGGGAGCAATTGGCAAATCTGTGTAGTCGTACACAACTGCTGCTTGTTTGAATTTCCTTAAATTCTGATGAATTATTCAATAATAACTGCAGTCCGATTAGTAAAAGTGAAGGCTTTTTTCTTTCATAAAATCAATTAAACTTTCCGATTTGATTGATGATTTAAGAATGTGTTTATCGGTCTTGTCTTATTCTGTTGAAGTAAAGTGACATAAATATAATACATACTATTATAATAAATATCATACTACATATGTTATTATAATAAATATCATACTACATATGTTATTATAATAAATAAATACTACATTATAATGAATATAATACTAAATAAGAAAAATGTTATTAACAGTAGGAAAATTTATATAATAATAAATCATAGATTCCTTAAAAATGAGTTGAAAAATAGAACAATATCATTTTTTTTTTTTTTTTGCTAGATGGGTGAAGCAAGAATACTTTCATATGCCCCGTTATCTGTAGAAGAAAATATATGGATGGGGTAATATAAGGCTATAAGCTCTGATCATGGCAGGAGGGAAACAGCAACAGCCGAGCCTCAGTTAAAACTTCATTGGCTACAGCATTGTCATCCATTACCTTCCCTGGGTACCCATTTTAGTCGCCTCGTACGACATGCATGGGTTACAGTGGGCTATTCTTATCCCGGCCACCACACGGGGTTAACAATATCACGCAGAACGTTACTGTCTATAGGGTGAAACATAATGCTTTTATAATCCCTGTTATCTGATAAGGTTACTGTGTAGGGAAAAATTTATGAGCTACGTGTTCAGCCCGAGTTGGCAAGTTATAGATCCTTAAAGGGAACTAGGATGGCCTTAGGTCTTCTATATTTGCATAATTCTGATTTATCATAATTTGCTGCTTGTTGAACTAATTCATTTGGATGTGAGGATGATTTTGAGAAGTACTTTTTTGCTAGAGATTGCAGGAAAGAGTAGATATAAGGGACATTTGTGTCTTGATGAAAATGAACATTTCGAATGTACCATGGTGCATTTAAAATCATGCGTAAGCATTTGTTTTGCAGTTTAAGGATATTTGAGCTTGAAGTATGGCTCCAGGCGGGGGACGCATAAGTGATAATAGGACGAATCATCAACTGGTAGAAGAGCAATTTGATTTTAATATCCAGTTTGCTGTTCCTATTGATAAGAGGACAGAGCTGAGCGATGACTTTTGATGCCTTTGCACATGAGGATTTTGTATGCGGGCTGAAGGTTAGTTTTCTATCTAGCAGTACACCGAGATATTTGGCTTCTGTTCGCCAGGGAATTTTGATGTTAAATAGAAAGATGTTTTCTTTGGGAGATGTTGAATTTTTTGTGAACAGCAGAGCACTGCTTTTTTGAGGGTTCACTTGTAATCTCCAAATGAAGAACCAATATTCCAATTTCAGCAGATTATCTTGTAGTTTCTTGATAACAAGATGCGGTTTAAGAGATCTGGCCAATATTGCTGTATCGTCGGCATAGAGGGCAATGATAGATGACATCGAATTATGCAGGATGTCTGCCATGTAAATCGAGAAAAGTATCGGCGCCAGGAGAGATCCTTGAGGCACTCCAGCCAAGATCCGCAGCTGGGTAGATACCGCCCCATTTAGTTTAACACTTGCATGCGTCTTCCAGTATCGTTTTGCTTTTCTGGGGGTTTAATTGTAGTCGCCAGTCTTTAAACCGTTTTTCTAGATTCAGGATGGTGTCTTGTAGTTTTTTGGTGACGAGAAGTGGTTGACGAGATCTGGCTAGAATAGCCGTGTCATCTGCATAAAGGGCGATGGTGGATGTGAGAGGATTTTGAGGGTTGTCTGCCATATAGATGTTGAACAGGATCGGGGATAGCAGTGATCCTCAAGGAACTCCAGTGAAGATTTTCCGTTGGGTTGAGACTGTTTCATTGATTTTGATTTGCATCCTCCTGTTTGAGAGGTATGATTTGATCAGGTGTATTGTGTTTAGTGGAAGGTTAGCAATGATAAGTTTGTAGAGGAGGCCTTGGTGCCAGATCTTATCGAACGCCTTTGAGATGTCTAGGAAGACGGCTCCAGTCTGTTGATTCCAATTAAATCCTGTGGTGATGTATTCTACCAGTCTATGGATCTATTGGGTGGTGCTGTGATTTTGACGGAAGCCAAATTGTTCTTGTGGAATGATATTTAGTTGGTTGACATGATCTTGGAGTCTGATGAGGATGATTTTCTCAGCTATTTTCCCTAAGTTGGATAGCAGGCTGATGGGACGGTAATTTTCAGGATATGGGTCTTTGCCTGGTTTGTGAATTGGGATGATGTCGGCTATTTTCCATGACTGGGGGAAGTGCTGCCATTTGAGGATGGAGTTTATGATGTTTGCCAGATGTGCTATGGCTTTGCGTGTTAGTGCCTTGATGACTTCGTTAGTGATGCTGTCAGGACCTGGGCCTTTTTTGATCTTGAGATGTTGATGATGCCGATTATTTCGGTAGGTGAGGTAGGCATTATAGGGCTTGGATTGACATCGGGACGATTTACTGTGAACCTGACTTTACGATGGATCTTGTATACATGGCTGATGTTTAGTTTCTCATATGCAGGACTGCATTGTTTCTCTAGGTTTCTTGCTATGGCTTCAGCTTTGTCAGAATCTGTGTGTGCAAGGTGCTGTTCTGCTTGCAGAGGGGGGGGGATTTCCGCTTGTTCCTGAGGTTGTTTAGGAATTTCCATATGGAATGATCTGCTGTGGAGATGGAGGTGAGCTTGTTGCCCGTTGTTGGTTCCTGTGGTTCTGGAGAGCTTCTCGGGCAGATTTATTTAATCTGTTGAGGGCTGTTTTGTCCTGGGGAGCACGAGTGTTGCGATATCTTTTTATTTGTCTGTTTTTTCCCTTATTAAGTCCATGATTTCTTCAGGGAGACGATTTTGTTTGTGGGTAATCGTGGATACTGTGGCTGCTGTTATGGCTTTATTTATTTGATTGGTGAGGTTTTCTTTATTGACGAGTCTATTTCTTCCTTGGCTTTTATATGGGGAACCGGACTAATGTGTTCTGGTAGCACTTTCCTAAGTTTCTCCCAGACAATGGAGGTTTTTTTGGGGGGGGGGGAAGACTGGTCTTTGTTCCCTAAGTGAAGTAGGATTGGGTTGTGGTCTGATGATAATTCGTTCAGTGCTTGAATGCTGTACTGGTATTTGATGTTGTGTAGGATGGCGATGTCTAGGATGTCTGCTGTGCCAGTTGGGCTGTGGCGGGTTGGTTCAGTGGGTCCTGTTACGGCAGCGTTGTTTAATCCTGTGTAGCTGAAGAGGATACGGTCATTTTTATTTGTGGTTCTGCTGTTCCAGGAGGGATGTTTGGAGTTTAAGTCCCCAGCGACGATGATGGATTCATTTATGCCTAGTACAGCATCCAAGTCAGAAAATAGCAGGGTCTTAGCGGGGAAGTTGTAGGCAGGCGGCGTAGATTTTAAGTCTTCCAGTTGAGTTTGTGTGGACTTCGACACCAGTGAGTTCTAGGTTGGAGGTTGGGGGGGGGGTGAGTATTCCATTGTGCCTGATGCAGTTCCTGATAAATATTGCTGTACCACCACCTCTGTAGTCCAGTCGGTCATTTCTATATAGTGTGTAGCCTCTCAGTTTTGGATTGTCTACAGGTCAGATCAGTTTCATTAATTAGGATGATGTCAGGATTGTATCTGTGAGAGAATTCTTGAAGCTCCAGTGTCTTGTATTTTAGGCCATTGGCGTTCCAAGCGGCTATCTGTAGTGAGTCTGGGAGTAATCTAGTTTTATTCATTTATTCATTAACAAGCATTGATAATATGGTTTGAGTTTCTTTTAGAAATCTTTTTGTGGAGTTTGGTGAAGGGTTGGACTTACTGAAGTCTTGAAGCATGTTTGCCAATGAGGCTGTGATGACTCTTGTCTTGTTTGGAAGAATTTGGTTCTGCTGGATATCTTTGGATGAGCGGGCTACTTCGGCGTATGTTCTGCTTCGACGGTGGCTTTCCAAACTGTTGGTATTTTCCATTTGTGAGAGCTAGTATTTTGTTGACTTTTGTTGGGTGTCAGGCAACTGGGGAGCCGTCAACTCTGGTGCCTGTGGGCAGTGTTGAAAGGTCTGTTTCCTTTTGTTGTCTGTTTTATTCTTAGGGTAGTGACTGCAGCCTCTGTAATTTGCCGGGTGGGGGCCCCCGCAGTTCGCGCATTTGGCTGGTGAGGTCCTGGGTTTTGAGCAGGTTGCTGTGGGGTGGTTTTGCCCACATTTGAAGCCTTTTGTAGCCTGCTCTGCAGAATTTCTGTGCGTGTCCGTACTTCTGACATCTGTAGCACTGGCCCGAAGAGGCTCTTTTCCTTAGTGGTTCTGTTGTGATTTTCAGACCACAGATCGTTGTTATGTTGTATATGTTCTTTTGTGTGTTAGGTATCTCAACGAGTACTAGGGGCATTGGACTCTTGCCATGCCGTAGCATTCTGCTAACCTTGACAGGTGGGAGATCGTGGAGGCAGAGGTCTTCAGTAATTTCATCTGTGCAGATGTTTTCTATTACTCCCCTGAGTACAACTTTTAGGTTTTTCTCCAACTTCAGTGAGTAAGTATGATATTTAATATTTGACTCATCCATGGTTTTTGTGAGGAGTCTGTAGTCGCCTACTGTGGCAGGCTGGATTTTAACTCCGTCGTCTACGTTTTTTGCCCATGAATAGGCAATTTGGTTGTTTTGCATAATAGGCCTAAGGGCCGTCTAACGTTCTTTTGCCCGTGGAACAATTGTAGGAAGTTTTTCGTTGTTTGGTGTGGGGAGGTCAGTGTTGGGGGTATCTTCTTCCATCCCCTCGTTTATCTGAGTCTCCGCTGTTTTACGTTTTTTCCGTGCATGGGTTTCTGTATCATGTTTTGGAATGGGAGCAGAGATTATCAGGTTCCTCTTCCCTTCTTCCCCTGGTGTTGAGTTGTCCCCTTCTGTGGAGTCGTCTGTCGCTGAATATAGGTTTAGAAACCCTGGCCACTCTACCTCAAATTTCTTCAACAGTTTTTTGAGGAGGTCGAGCGCCAGCTTCTTATCCAACGATTGGATAAAGTCATCGGGACTTAACTGTTCATGTTTAAAATATTCAAATATTCAAATATATGCTTACTTGACTTCAAGGACTTCCATATAGCGTATTCAAATAATTTCTTTGCTCTCTTAAATATACATTTTATATAAAATTACAATCGGTAGATTATATGATAATATTTTTTATCATTTTTTATCTAAATCTTTTAAAAGAAAATATAAAAATATGAAATATTATTATAATTAACAAAATACTTTATAAGAATATATATACATATATATATAGTAATAAAATAGATTACTATTATTTCTACATTGTATTCACAAAATTCATAGTCAAGGACTACCGAATTCTTGTAAAAAAATAGGCACATCTCGGACTGGCAGGTGTTTCTAATTCGAACCTGATCCCAAGTAATTAACTAGATATCGTAGAAAAATTTAACATGTTACCAACAGTGCCGTTTTCGGGAGTAGAGGGATGGTGTTATATCTAAAATCAATTATTCCAGGTGTTCATATATCGTCTTGGTACTGCTTTTAATTCACCTGTGGGATTGGCTGTTAGTCTATGGTAGAGTGATGTAGTATCATGGGTTAGAAATTCTGGAAAACTCAATGTTGGCTTTCTAAAGACAATATTAAGTTTTTTTTTCTTTTCAAGCCACCTCCAATGATCATTTTGGCATTCGCATCTCCCTTCTTAAAGTAGTCACAAAACCTCCATTTCTACTGAGATTCGAACCCTCGTGATTGGTAAGTGGATACGCTAACCACTCTGCTAACCAGGGCGTCGAGTTATTGTTATTTTTCAATATATTGTCTTCTACCTTGCTATCTCCTATTATTATTATTATATACTTTAGTGTAATCGGATTTTCATGATGTTCCGGCATACAATATTTTGTATTAATTCAAGGAACAAAAGATGTAAAATTTTACCTCCTAGAGGTTTGATAATTAAAAACACATTTTCCGTATAAAAAATTGAGATTTTGTTCCTCTTCGAAGAGGAACAAAATAAAGCACATGTGAATCTATATGAAAAATATTTTTCACGAATTTTTATATTGCTTTTGGAATGATTTCTCTCTCTCTCTCTCTCTCTCTCTCTCTCTCTATCATTAAAGAAATACTACGGAGCAGGAAAATAGAAATTAGGGTTCATTGATTAAGAACGGCGTAGACATCACCAATGAATTCTTGTTGATGAAACTAATAATAATTCCAAATGCTTTTTCATTATCGTCTCTCTCTCTCTCTCTCTCTCTTTTCTATTGCAGAACAAACCGCCGAGTTGATTCAATGTCCGAATTACTCTCCGAACAAAGGTCATTAGAGAATACATCACATCAGTCCACAATCAGAAGGTTGTGGAACAAAGAAAAACACTAATACTGTACCTTTAACCATTGAGTAGAAGCCTGCTATTCATTATCATCGCTAATGACAACGAAGTGCAACTGTCGATTTTAATTAGCACAATCTTTAGCTGATTAGTCTCGTTGTCAGACTGCAAGCCAAGATAACAGGAATTAGTGGTAATCTGAAACCACTGAATTTTTCTCTACCATGCAGTCTGGCCCAAAATACAAAAGGGAATAAAACAACTTAAGGAGAAAGAAGATTTTAGTCTAAGCTCAAGGCTTATTTTAACAATCAACGTATTCTACATTCGACTATCCAAATAACTATTAATACTAACCCGTTCATGATTACGAAACTTGTAGAGTAATGTATACTATTGGTCTTAAAAAGTATTGGACATTTAGATCTTATCTTTCCTTGGGTGTTCGGCTCAAAGGCTTATAACGGCTAAATAAATTGGTTTCTTGGTAATCTAATTCATGCTCCGATCGTGACGATTAATCCTATTCTCACTGTCTGCTATGGCGTTAAAAATTTCGCTTGTTCTTCAGGCCGGTTGGCCTGTTTTGCAAGATGAAAAAAAAAAAAAAACAGAGTTTCCTGGAGGAAAAAATGTCACCTCCTTATGAGATCGACTAACTCATCTTCAGTTAAAAACGCTGATAACGGTTTCTTGGCATCCCAGGCGGAATTCGAATTCAGGACTTTCAAAATAAACCAAGTAATCATCTATGCTATGGAGTCTCTGACATCTAGATCTTTAACAGGAAATGGACAGAGGCATGGTAACGCGGACAATGCCAATAATATGTTGTCAATTCATTGGCTACTATATGGTTAACTACATGCTTTCATCTGCCGAAAGGAGAAGATCCGACGTAACTTATCTCAGAGGGAGGTGGAGGACTTTTCACCAAGAAATTCAGGCTCTTCATTCTCAAAACAGGCAGACCAACAAGAAGGATATTTATCATTTTAGAAACATAATAAACTGGCTTTAGAGATTTAGTTCATTCGGCCGTAATTCCCAATAGTAACAATAAACAACCGAAAGGGGAAAATATTGTGTCACTTGCATTTATTCTTTTACCAAGAACCACACTATACTTTAAAATAATAGCACTCAAGTTTGAACTTCGAAAATGGTTTCGTATAATCCTGCGTGTCATCCAAATCCAATAATTCAATCCCATAAGAAGCTATCAGTAAAGTGATCGATTACGTTGCCTGAACCTTCGGCAATTCTCTTACGTTTAGGTTATCTACTTGAGAGATGCACGAAGTCTCTGTCGACACATATTTGACGTGGTTTAACTCTCTTTATTCATTCATGTATTCGGCGTTTCTTTCCACTTTTGAATTCACTTGAGAACTCCCTTCCGTCTTGTGTCACTTTTCCAAGTCGCGTTGTCGAAGAAAAAACTTTGCGTCCATGAAAGTTGCAAAAGAAAGTTTGGGTGGATATCGGAAGATGTGACCCTTTCTGTGTTATTGAAATGGAATACCCCTTTCTGGCAAACGTATTCCGCTCTAACGATATGTGAAATCAATAATTTATGGGCTAAATTTCAATACTGTTGTTTGGCTTCTGAGATAAATAATCGTTTACATTTATCTGCTTCATTTGTATTTGTGTTTACAAAATAAATTGAAAAATTATTTTAAATTCACAAGTTTTAAAATACAATTGATACTGGGATACTGTTTTAATTTTGATCGTGTATAATTGCCCTTATTTTATTAACTTATCTGAATTCAATTCAGTTTAATCAATTGAACTGAATGATAGACTGAACTCAAATCAAAGTCGCATCAATTCCTATGGGGAAAAAAATTCATGGATTCGATTCTATCGGATTAGAGTAAGTTTTTTATAGGCATTTTTTCACTCATTTCTCGAATTAATTGATCTCTGTGTCCAAAGATCGACTAATTATAACTAATAGTGCGAGTTCTAAGGTCAATTTCTAGCCGAAATACTTTTAAAATAAGAGCTCAGTTTTCTCGGCCAGTTTAGGGTGGAACAGAACTGCCTATCGATTTCCAGCAGTTAGTCAGAACTGAAAGAGTTTTATTTATTCAAATTAGGAAATAAGAGTCATTAAATAATTTATTTATTTAGATAATTTAAACAACTAAAAGTTTCGTAAATATGTTTAAATGATTTAGTTAATTTAAATCTGCTTATGCAGTTGAATTAATCTATTAGCCTTAAAGTCCTTATAAGGACTGGCTTAAATGGGCGAAGCAAGAATGCTTTTCATATTCCCCGTTATCTGTAGAGGACAGTGTAGGGATAAGGTGTTATTGAGCTATATAAAGCTCTGATCATGGCAGGAGGGTAATAACAATAGCCGAGCCTCAGTTAAAACTTTATTGACTACAGCATTGCCATCCATTACCCTCCAAGTGTATTAATCACCGCCGGCAACCACCCCTCCCTAGGTAGCTTATTTAAATCAATCTTATTTAAATATAATATAGCTGTACTAAACACAAAATATCATCAAAGAAAAGTGAATATGTATATATAAACTGAATTAAATATACATAAAAATATATAATAAATATATAAAAATCCCAGTTTAATAAACGGAATTAAAAGATAGACGAAGATAGGTGATTTATTTAAATAATATCCAATTTCAAATGTAATACTCTCTTAAATTTTAGTTAGATTTAACTAAATCGTAAATTTAGTTAAATCTAAGTTATCGATATTTTGTCGTGTTTAGTAGAATTTTTGAAATTTGATAAATTTAATTAAACAATTAAATGTGAATTCTTCCGAAGAAAGATTTAGTTCTTTATATATATATATAGAGAGAGAGAGAGAAAGAGAGAGAGAGAGAGAGAGTGTCCGCCCACGGTAATTAATATATATTTCTTCCTTCCACGGTATTAGGTCTACTGGCCTGTTCCTGCTTCACACCTTTTTCAGGGGTTTTCCTCTACTTCTTTTCCCTTATATATATATATATGATATCCCCTAAAAAGGTGATGTGAAGTGGGAACAGGCCAGTAGGCCTAATATCGTGGAAGGAAGAAATGTATATTAATTACCGTGTCGGGTCTGTATATATATATATATATATATATATATATATATACAGACCTGTATATATATATAGACCCGCCTTTCAGCGAATGATCAGAAGTTTAAGCATACATCACAAATAGTTAGATTTCTCTTTCTATTAAACCGGAAATCTTTCTTTCTTTATAGTGCTGTTCATATTTGATGCTGCCATCTTTAAACAATGATGATATCTTTAATTTTTAATTCAGCCTAAAAGTAAAAACAAATTCAAATACAAATAAACGTAATGTTCCTCCCCACATTATAATAAATCAGCGATTTTCAACCGGTGTGCCGCGAGATTTGTGAAAACAAATTAATTGAAAGAAATAATGTCGTAATTTATGCATTTATTTATCAGTGAATGTTCATTCATCCGTATCTGAAGCTCCCTTATTTATATTTTACGAAACTTATGGTTGGTGAATCGGTTTAAAATTGTGTGTTAATTAGCTTTAACCTTTTGATAAGTGTGTTCACAAATAACTTCATTTAATTCCCTTATTTTTAAGTTAACTGGTAAGAGTTTTTTTTTTTTCATTCAGTTAATTTTATTCAATAGTATTCCTTTCACATGGATATTATATATTCATTTGAAAAAAAAAGCAATAAAAAAATTTAAATAATTTTTAGTGTTGTTTTTCTTACTCGAAATGTCAAAAATATAGTTTGCATTTTTTGGAGCAAAAAAGGATAAGCAATTACTATTATTAATATCTTGTGTGTGTAAATCAATCAAAATTATGCCTATTTTTATACCAGATGTACCATGTTATGAAAAAGGTTGAAAATCTGCAATAGACTATAAGATAAGACCAAAGCTCCTTGGATTGTACTTAAAACTTCCATTTCAGCATTTATTTCAATTACTATTATATTAAAACTCAAAAAGTGTATGAAAGTAATTAAAATATTTTACTAAAATTTTGAAAAATAAAAGATTTAATCTAAAATTTAAATTTACATTTATTCAAAACATTATTTTATATATATTATTTTAAATTTTATTTCTGAAAAATTAAATTTAAAAACACGAGCGTTGAAATGTCAAGCGAAACAGAAGCATTTTAAGAAAAATCCTAGCGATATGTTTTAAGTAAAGGAAGCCCTTTTATTGTTCCGGTCTGCAGACTGTACAAGCTCACTTGGGTGCGTGCCAGTTAAACTTACTTTTACACTCCACAGCGGAAGCAAGTGGGGGGAAGGTTTTGCGGGAAAAGTGGGTGGAGGAATTATGAATGGATCTACGGTCTGCTGCCGAGAAAAAGTAGCGATTTTCTTATAATATCATAAGAGAACTATGAACCATGCTTGTAGCAAAGAACTTTTTTAACCTTTTTTAAGGAATGGAGGAGGGATTAGCCGTCAGAGTTTATTATTTCCGGGATGGTGAGCTGTCATTTCTGGATGTATTACATCAAGGGGCGGAACTACTTTTTTCTTCTTTTTTTTTTTTTTTTTTTTACCCCTCTGTTTTTTTGTCTGTAGTGCAATTAAGTCTGGACTAAGTCAGTGAACTAAGAAACATTGGCCTGCTTGGAAATTATCTAAACATTCAAGCAATAGACTGCATTCAATTCGTAACCATGAGAATGAAGTCACAACAATCAATTCTTCGCGTTTGGAACAACAGGAAAATCAGTCAAAGAGAAATAAATGCAACACTTGGAGACAGACATAACGGGACATTTTTTTTCCACGCTGGTCTTAATGTACGAGTGCTTCTGCATAATGCAAATTCAATAGTTAATAATGGCATTGGAAAAGTACTGTTTATACTACTGTGTATTGTGATTTTATTAATTAATAAATCAAAACGGAGAAAAACAGTATCTCTAAAGACAACTTTAAATCTATTCTACACACAACATGCAAATGAATAAATAAAATAAATAATAAATTTTAAAAAAATCCGATAACAAAAATTCATTCCCAACTACTCCTAGTATATCTAAATGCGAACATTTTGCACTCCAACAGTTTTCGTTTTAGTGCTGTCATTTGTGTTCATGAAAATGACACTAAACATCTAAAGAGAAATAGAAAAAAAAATTTATTTAGGAGAAGATAATCTGCTATCATAATTATGCCGAAAATATTCAAAGGAAAGCAACAGATATGTTTATGCCATAAAGAAAGGCAACAAAATACTCGGTTTAAATGGATTTAATAGTGCTACTAAGAGAATATTTTTTTAACATTTGAACAGCCTTAACAATAACAAGAGTCGTCACTGTTAAGATTGTTAAAATACAAACTATATATGCATGTTAAAATATTATGCGAATTATGTGAACTAAATGCAGAAAATGTGGTCTTTTACTCATAGGGAGACGTGAATATGAATCATAGATGCTGCTTATAGACTTATACAATTATACAATTTATTTTAAAGGATACAGTAATATCGCTACCATTTGAGGATACTAAATCTTTGACATGTAACATTCAAGTGAAAGTGATCGTAAAAACATTGTCATGTACAGCATATCCAATACTGATGATAAAATGCCTACTGTTGTAGAAAACATAAGATATTCTAAGATTAATTTAACGATTTAATTAAAAGATATCATAATTTGACTTTATAATAACTGGTTACTATTACCGTTAAAAATACATTTATCAGTGGAATATTTGGGGCTGTAATATATATATATATTTTTTTCTTGATATGTATTTTATCCAGTTAAACTAAGTTCTTACAGATTCTGATAGTATACAATTATTTTTAATGTTTAATGTTTATTATTATTCACATCACGTATACAAATTATACATATTATACTATTCAACTTGTATAATTATGACAATATTTCACAATACAATTCAATGCACAGTACAATGTTACAAAATAAAATTCAAGTATTACTATCATATTCTGTTGGTACTAACACTTATTATGACTATTATTTTATTATGGTTAATAAAAAGTTTTCTCATATATGCAAGTAGAATATAATATATTTCGAATGGTTTCAAAGTTATGATAAGTAATTGGTTTAGAACATAGGTTCCCAAAGTGGGCGGTACCGCCCTCCAGTGGGCGCTGAAACCTTCTTGGGGGGGGGGGGGGGGGGGCTATAGTGGGATCAGAAGCATTTGGGGGCGTTCAGGCGGTCTAGGGGTCGGTGGCTCTTTATAGAAGAAATTACTAATATATATTTAAAAATTAATTATTTTCGTGATTTCGCGATTAGATAATCATTTAAAATTTAAATGTTGCATTTTAATTCATCATATGCCCGTCTTACACGATCAATTTTTTTATCAATTTTCTATTTCAATTATTTAATCATTTGAAAATTTACCATGTCAGATAGAAATAGATGTCAATTTTCTATTTTAATGAGAAAATAGAGTATGTGTATATGTGTGTATAATAGAGGGGCGTTACAAAATTTATGTCTTGCAAAGTGGGCGGTGGCCCGAAAAAGTTTGGGAACCTATGGTTTAGAGTAATGAAAGTTAGTTAATGCAAATATGTGTAACCAAGGGCCGTAGCCATACTGGTTACTAGAAAAATAATTAGCTCAAAACAGACACTGAGAGTCCGGGGACCGCATCTAAGAGGGCTCCCTAACCAGTTATAATAATGTACATATTGATATTTTAATTCCTAATTGAATGAACCAATTTGTAAATCCATACCTTAATTGGTTATGATATATGAGTTATAATGATCTCTTATACTATACGTTTAAAGTAATTGTCAACATTGTTTAATCCCATAAGGTAGTTCCTCAATCTTTTTCTGAATACATATTCTGAGGTTATAGATTTAATTTCATTCGGAAGTTTATTATAGCTACTCGTCGCAATGTAGTCGAAAGATTTATGAAAAATTTCTTTGTTAGTCTTTGGTACTTCCAGCGTGTTTCGACCGCAGCGCAATCCATAGTCTACATTATATACCAAGAAACTTTCAGTGTTTCTTTTTACATATAACAGACAAGCATAGAGATATAGTTTCTAAAATGGTAGAATATTATGAACGATATACAGATCATTGGTTGAATGTGCAAAGTCGGTAGTAGTTATGGCTCTAATTATTCTGTTTTGTATTCTTATTAATGGAAGCAGATTGTTATAATAGTCTCCTCCCCAACAGGTAATGCTATATTGCAGTGAAGAATTTACCCAGGAATAGTACAAGCATCTTAAGAATGCTGCATTTACAAATCTTTTTAACATAATATATTCTGTTAATTATGAACCTAAACTTATTTGTTAAGAAAGAGGTGTGGGAGTTCCACTTCAAATTGCTATTGATATGGAGACCCAAATACTTGACGGTTTTTGTTTTTTTGATTAAGCTACATTTAGAATTTAGAGTATCACTACATTTCCTTTCATACCATTTTATAGTTATACTGTGATCTAATTTGTCTGTTAATATAAAATACATATATCTCGTTTTGTCGGTATTAATGTTAAATCCGTTGTTGCTAAACCATATACTTAGTTTTAACATATCGCTAATAATCTGATTTTTTAGATTTTCAAGGGTTGTTTCGGTGAAGGATATCATTTTGCCAAAAGTTTGTATTTACATAGATCATTAACATATATTATGAATAGGATGGGTCCTAGTACTGACCCTTGTGGTACTCCGTATTTTATTATGTTTGTTGTGCTTTTAAATATCATAGCTGGTATATTGTTTTCTATTATTCAGATAGGATCTGAACCAGTCATTAGTAATTCCCCTAATGCCGTATTTGGACATTTTTAATAGCAATAGATCATGATGAACACAGTCGAAAACTTTACATATATCAAGAAAAACAGCTGCCGTGTGCATTCCTTCATTTATTCCACTATAGACCTTTTGATGAAACTCGAGTAGCGCTTTTTCAGTATTGCTTCCGGATCTGAACCCATATTGATTAGTAGCGTAAAAGGATATTGTATTTAAATGGCTATTTAAGCGTTTTTTTTATCAGAATTTCAATAACCTTTGAGATTGTGGATGGTATAGATATTGGTCTGTAATTTTTGATTTCATTTCTATTTCCTCCTTTAAATAACAGTACAACTGAAGCAATCTTTAGGTGTTCTATAAATTTACCATGTTCAAAGGATTTATTAATGATATTTGTAAAGAATTGTAATTTATGCCTAATGATAATGTTTAACTTTTTAACATTTATGTTGTCACATCCCACTTTTTTCCCTTTTTTTTAATCCGAATACTACACTCTTCACTTCATCTTCGTTTACTGCATGTAGATACAAGAATTCTTAATCGAGAAGGTGACTGACATACTTTGCCCTTTCTGCAGGGTCGAAAACACAACTACCATAGTTGGTAAAGTGGTTGTTCATTTTGTTAAGTATATCAGTGATGTCATTGCCCTCTGGAAATTCTCGCGTTTTCTGTTACCTATTATCATATTGACCAACCTCCATTCTTTACTTTTATCATTACAACAAGAAAGAAATTTCGATAGCAGAGAATGTTCTTTTGCCTGTTTTATTTTTTCCTTTAGATGTTTAACGAAATGTTTATAGTCATATTCAAAATTTAAATTGTATGGATTTTTTTATGCTTATAGTAGAGCTTCTCTTTTGTCTTTATCATATTTTTTAGTTCATCTGTTATCCAGTGTGTGTGAACGTCCTTGTAGTAACTGTTTTATGATATTGCGATTTACTGTCTCCATATTTAATCATTTTGATAAATTCATCGCATAACTGAAACTGATTTGTGTCTAATAAGTCCGTTTGTGGCAGTTGATGATGTTTTATGTATCTTTTAAATTTTTTATAATTGGTACCAATTATAAATTTATTCTGACTACCTGTGCAACTCATGTTAACACTATCAGGTATAGATAGTTTCAAAAGTATCGAATGGTGATCTGTTATATTACTAATGTAGATTGCAGTGGATACCTCATAAGCCAGTTTCTTATGAATATGTGAGCAATGCAACTAGTCGAGTTGTACACTTCTCTCGTATTGCCATCGATGTATGTAAGCAAGAAACCCATGAGTAGATAATATATTTTTAAATTCTTGTTTTACTATTACTTCAGTTTTACCAATTATTCATAGGTAAAATTTAGATTTACTGCCTTCTTTGTTTGAGTTCGTTGAGATCGTCCGGTGTTTTTATCCGTATCACTTTAGTGTTGTCATTCTTTCTCATGAATAGTTTGCCATCTCTTATCCATACATATTTAATTGCACCACTTGCTCTCGTTTGTTTTGATTCATGAAGAAGTTGCCTATTAAGTTTAGTCAAACGTTCATTTATGTAGACGGAAACGGGTTTTAACTGTTCATCAATTTGTTGAGCTGTAATCTTGAGTTTTCTTGCCTCCATCATCCATTTGTTTTTAGTAATCTTGCTTTCTAACTGAATAATAACTGGCTTGATGTCGGCTTTTCTGTTAGTGGGTATTCTGTGGACGTGTATGATGTCTTCTTTTTTTACTCCAAGTAGATTTACCAGTCTTTCAGTAATAGTATGCAAATTTTCATTTTGAGCTTCAGGTAGACCATTTACTTCGATATTGCTCATCCTGGAGCACTGTTGAATTTCATTAACTTCTCATTTCAGATCATTCATTTGGGCTTTTAGTACTTTATTTTCGTTTGTTAGTTCAGTGTTTTTAGTGCAGAGGTCATTAATTACCTTTACATTGCATTCGGCTTTGTTCTTAAGATCTTAAATGCATGCAAAGCTATATTCCAATGATGCCTTCAGATCATTTAATTCTGCTTTAAATAGAGTTTCCATTTCTTTTCTTATCGCGTAGTTGTCATCTTTAATTTGTACTTTGATGACATTTAGGTCTTCCAAAAAGGTCCCTGAATTTTTTTAGGAACATTCTAATATCAGCTTCTCCGTCATCTTTGATTACTGCCTTGGTTAAATCCAAACCGTCATTGCTTCTATTTAGTTTAGTTTGAGTATTAAGGTCATTTTTAGGAGAATTATTAATACAAATTTGACATTTCCATTTTAATTTCTTGTCCTTAGACATTTTACGAAATTTAGATTCCTCTACTCCTGTACATACAGGATGATAATATTCGCGACATTCCAAAGAACATTGAAGTGCTTCATTTGCATCTATCTTACCTTTACAGCTTTTACAATTAGCGTTGGACATATCTCGACTGTTGACCTTGAAGAAGGATTAATAGGTAACGTCAAGGTGAGAATGGCGGTTGACTCAACACGTGGCTTGAATTTTTTGAAGAACTAGTTTACAGGAACCACTGAATCAATTTCGATAATTAATACATATTACTGAGACAATTCGTTAGAGCACATTTGAAAGGTGATTATATCAATGCAATTACTTACGTATATAAGACAGGAACAAATTTATCAACAAACGTTCACTCTGCGCCCCCTAGCGAAATATCAATATAAATATCCCATATAAACTTGTGCAACTATCTAGAGGATACTATGGCTACCGCAAAACTCCTTTTACATTTTGGTTGAACATTTTCTCGTTTCTATTAGTATCTGAGAAAGAACAGTGAAATAATGAAAGAGAGGGGATGATCCGTATGTAAGCAGTGCTGATCTTGCGTTCTGGAAACCTCTAAGCGAATCTACACTCAGCGTTTCTGTTCTTCGAAGTTCGGATACACCTAACTTGTGACATGATGACTTTCAACATTTTCGTTAACTTTTTTGAAAACATATTTCCGTGTCAGTTTTCGTGTTATTAGAGAACACGAAACAAATACATTTGTGATCGTTTTCTGTTTGAAATTTTTGAACTGCAATACGAACAATCACCATGTCTATCTTATAAACGTTATGAAATCAGTATTTGCTGTTTATTTCTTATTCCAAATAATAATAATAATAATAATAATAATAATAATAATAATAATAATAATAATAATAAATGCCTTTAACATCCCAGAAGAAATATATTATAGTTATTTAAATATCTAGTTACACTGTTAAATTATCCGACTGAAAGTAATTTAAACTCTTATGTGAATCACAAATTACACTTTTAACTTCTTAAATGCTTCAGCCTACGTTCTTCAGTTCATCTATTTTACGCTAGTCAGACACGCGCATATGGGGCAAACAGAATGCCAATTTGCATTGAATTTCTTGCTCACTCTGAAACACAACATGAGGCAGTGTAGCATTTTGGACCGATATTTGATTTTTTTTTTTTTTTTTGTTTAAAGTACTTATATAGAATTAGACTAAACAAGTAAGAAATCAGAAAGCGTCTATGAGTCTATGATATTGGATAGATTTTAATAGACCATAACATGTTGTAAACATGACTGAGAGTAATTTAAATAATGTCAATATAAATGTATTGCGGATTTCTTTGAACATCTGTAAATTTCATGTGATCAGTGGCGAATTCTCCATGCTTGCTGCTCAAGCTCATTAATTGAGAAAGAAGTAATATTTCTTTGTTAATAAATGCATGCATTTATAAACATTCCATTTAGGCTTTTATTTTTGTAGACAGAAGACGTCTTAAGCTTGCGCGGCAATAATTGAACTTTGCGTTGTGTATCGAAGGCCGATGCTTGTTCATCTAGTCAAAGCTACCTTGGCTTGCTCGGTTGTAGGAGCTTCCAGGTCATCGCTGCAGCACTGTGATTTCATGCGCGCGCATAGACATTTCCGCTCCCTTCACGTCGTCTTAAACACAGGCCATACGCAATCAAAGTAGCTCTAGCCAGTGAGCTTCAGCCAGCCTTTACAAGTGTGCGTGTTGCTTGGGAAAATTACAAACCAACTTTTTATGACGATGTTATTGACCAGTTCATAAAGAAGAACCGTAGGGTAGAATTTGTATTCAAGTAGCTAAACTGAAAAAGATAGAATATCATTTGTAAAATAAATTTGTATTTGTATGAATAAATGTACATAAATTTCCAAACCAGCCAGAATGACAAGTGTAATTTACATACAAAGTTGCCATAAGACTCACCATATTATCCTTATGGCTACGATATCCAAGGATACTTGGAAAGGTCAGTTAAGTGCTGTTAGATGATTAATTATTGTGTGACTTGTTCAAATATAACAAAAATCATGAGGTTCTTTTGATTTTTTTTTTTCATGATTTCCTTCAGACATTTTTTTTCCTGATTCCGGTTAATTTTGACCACAAAACTATTATTTCTTAGTAACAATAGTGCTGTCTTAAAACATATCTTAAATTTTGCCACTCTTCGCTTCTATATCTCACGTGACAGACAGTATTATTGCACCCTTACTCAAAGGGAGGGTTTCTTCCTAACAATCTTTTTGTTTTTCACCTTAAGCTTTTGCAATGATAATCTCGTTCATTTCCATCTAAAATTCCAAATACCCTTCTCTATATTTCCTTTAGGTTTTTACCAGAAAGGATTCACAGAGATTCAATCTCGGTATGCCAAATAATTAATTTCTCAGTGATTATTGTGTGTCGCACGAGCGCTCTTTTCTTAAAATCCATTGTTCGTATGCACTCTATTCCATCTTTCAAAGAAAGAAATGTTCCATCGCTTTTAAAAAAGGAAGAGAGAGAGAGAGAGAGAGAGAGAGAGAGAGAGAATAAAATCTTTACCAATCAGTTCAGGTCTTTTTATTTTTATTCCAATTCTTTCTGAAGTAGGAAGAAATCGGTAACAAACAGCTCGTAAATCGACCTGGACGGCTTCCACTAAATTAATGGCTGACAGCTTGGATCATCATGGATTCCAGGGGTGATTCTATAGGGGATATTCTCTCCTATTCATAGGTGAAAAAAAAAAATCTCGAAAAATAGTTTCTCTCGTATTTCAAGGACATTCTATCGACTTACTTTCAAAAAAACTTTGAAGAAAAACTTATAAAGTTTTGTTCAGCTTTTGCCTCATACCTTTGCTACAAATACTTTCAAGAGCGTCGTGAACAGAATACCAGGAACGTACTTTCTTTCTCATCGTTCCTTTGCGATGCCAATGACTTTCTTCTTCTGACAGTAAAAGTGACTGTCATTCGAAGTTTTCTAGCGACAGTACGTTTACACTCTTTCTGGCACGGAGAGTGTGTGTGTTAATAAACCACACACACACACACACACACGCACACCATGTTCTGCAAGCAATGCAAAGTTGCCGACCATCTACTTTATCGATCTTTTAAATGATGATTACTGGAATAAAGTAGACCTGATAATCTTGTTTTAAAGTGTTATAAAAAGTAATAAAAACATTAAAATAAATAAATATCTTCTAAAATTCCAACGTGTAATAATATTTTTATTTTCTATAACACAGATTTTTTAATCTAAAATAATCTTAACAATCAGCTACCTTTTTTAAGTGCACATAATTAATATATATCTAGAAGTAAGTTACGAGCGGAGGAGGAATGGGTTGCGGTCGTTTGAAATCCTAAAAAAGGACTTTGAGAGTCCTTTTTTAGGATTTCCAGGGTAACGAATGGCAAATGCTGTAGCCAGTGAAGTTTTAACTGAGGCTCAGCAATTGACCGTTACCCAGCCATGACTAGAGCTTTTAGCTCAATAACACTCTATCCACACAGATTTTCTTCATTCAGATGACGGGATAAAGAGTCAAGGACTCAGTCCATCGCCCAGTTCTTTTAAGAACGGAGGAGGAATCAATCGACCGTGAGATGCGGTGATTGATTGATTCATTCAATCCAATACCCTTGGAGGGTAATGGGTGGCAATGCTGTAGCCAATGAAGTTCTAACTGAGGCTCGGCTATTGCTGTTACCCTCCTGCCATGATCAGAGCTTTAATAGCTCAATAACACCTTATCCCTACATTGTCCTCTACAGATAACGGGGAAGATGAAAAGCATTCTTGCTTCGCCCCTTTAAGCCAGTCCTTATAAGGAATAAGGATTAAAGTATGCTTTCTTTATGCACTTTAGCAATGAATTTCCTTTAGTTTTATCTCGGATGCTGGTATTCCAGACTTGGCATATTTGTACAAAAAAAAAAAAAATTGAGGTACATTAATTCGCGATACCATTCTCTCGCTGGTACTCTCCAGTTTTTAGACCTACCACATACCTTTTCCTTCAATTTCCTTCTAAATTCACCAGAATATACGCAGCGCAGTGGCCAAAACTCCATTCATTATTACAAACATATAGATCTAATGCTGATATTCCCACATGCTCATTCGTTCCTTTTTGTCTCTGAAATAAGTTCCTTCGCACATTTTCGTTCAATTATTAACTTGAGAAATCAAAGGTTACTATTGTCTATTGTTTGGCTTTGCTATTACAACTTACACTGTTATATATATATATATATATATATATATATATATATATATATATATATATATATATATATATATATATATATATATATATATATATATATATATATATATAAAAGAGTACTACATGTTTATTAGCTAATCATAATTAGAGAAAAGTAATTTAAAAAAAAAACGATCAATAATATATAAAATATTATTCCTTTTGTCATAAATATCGTTAAAAAGATCTATCCTTCTGTTATAAAGACCTGGGTTTGGATCGCAGCCTGAAGAAACCCTTATGAGTTATACAGCTGAAAGAGAGCTAATGTCATTCTCATGTGATGGTAGTAGGGTTTTGCTTCTCCAAAAATAAAGAAGTCGGCTGTAAAATACGTTCGATTAGTTGACGTAATATACCAACTTCATAATCTTGTTCGTAATTCCAACCAATCGTATAACTTATTATTTTCGGTACATATTTTTCCATCCTCGGGAGTGGCTGAGAAGTAATTGCCATCAACTGCTATTGTTGTCTTCAGTGATGACGTCAGAAACCATTACAGAAAAAAAAAAAAGAAAAGTTTTTATAGACCTATAATTAAAGACAGTGTAATGTGTGCCATAATCCAACAATATATCAGCCAATATTTTTATAAGTTTGTGTGTCGAATCGGTTTTTGCGGTTTTTGTCAAACTACATTAATCTCTATGAACACACACACGTGTTTTTGTAATATTTTCTTAAGAAGTGGTGTAAGTCGAGCGCGTCACTTGTGTCACGAGTGTTGTGGTTGTGTTGTACGAAACGTGGATACGGCTGGCGCGACCTTATTTCTTTCATTCCTTGTAGTGGTCTCCTGGAATCAAACTGCATTTCCGAAAGTGTAGGTTCTTGTCAAACGGTGACAACTTTATTAGAGTCCGTGCCACAGCATCGAGCAAGGGAATGAGGGATGTAAGAAGAAGAAAAAAAAATTCCATAGTACCAGTTCCACCTCGTGACCTCAGCCTCCGATCAACAGCTTGTTAAAAACAGCACCTCTACCTACCAAACGGGAAGAAACATCAACTACCAGGGCTGGAAGCAAACATCTTGAAGTCTCCTCGTGTGTGTGTATGTGTGTGTGTGTGTGTGTGTGACAAGTGGGTTTGCACGTGCGCAGAGAAATGAAAGCTCCAAGGCGTATCGAGATAGATAGCGAGGTTTTGCTGTAATTTATCGACTGCACATCCAGGCCTGTGAAGACGTCTAAAAATGACGCTAGAATAAAAAAAAAAAAAGGTCCAGAGAATCAATAGGAGGTTGATTTCTGAAAAGATAACCAATCGGATATTTCGATTAGTGAGGTTTTTTGAACCCATTTCTCACTTGCTTCGGCATTTATTTCCCTTTTCTATCTCCTCCTTTAAAAGATAACGGTTAGGATAAAGCCAAAAAGTTCGATTTTCGAAGTACCCGAAGATTCTAGAAATTTTCGCTGAACAACTTTTTAAAAGTAAGGGCTTGGGGAAAAAAACAGTTAAATTAATCACTGTGTATAGCGTTTATCTCCCTCAATATCCGGTGAACTGATAACCAGCATTTAAATTAGACATTAAACCCAATTACTTTTTTGATTTCTTAGAATATATATTATATTTCTAACTTATTAAAATACATTATGCATTTGGCATAATATTTTTATCTGTTAAGAACATCAACACATTTTTTATTTTATTAAAAATTCATCCTTTTAATCCGTGGAATTTATTAACATAATCATGTACAAAAATTATAATGTGTATTAATTTATATAAAAGGAATTTTTAAAAACTTATTAAAAAAGTTGAAAAATTTAAGAAAAGTTTAAATAAAATATTTACTACAAAAACTTGGTAGATGACATTTTACATTTAAAAAAAATAATAATAATCTAATGTTTTATGTTTTATACTAGACACTCATGTTATTAGCTCATGTAACAGAAACATATTTTGACTCGAATTGCTTTATCAATGATTGCGTACGTTTAATTATTATTTTAGTTATATATATAGCATCTTTAACAACTTAAAGTGTTTTCGCCATCCTTGTGGACATGTGCGTTGAGCTTTGCTATTTAGAATTGCTTCTTGACATCCCACCAAAGCAAATAGATCTGATAACAATGACAGCCCCTGATGTTCCGTCTTCCTGATTCAATTAGGAAGCACAGAAGCCGTCAGGTGTCGCCCGTTTCAATTGAATTATGGAGAGTTAGTTTCCCCTGACAAAGCTAAAAGCCAAATTTAGCTGTTCTGTGTACTAATTAGATCAACGGACATTAAATAACGTTTAGTAGAGGGATAGCAATTGGATTGTTAACTAGAGAAACTTCAGTAAATCTTTTCCTACGAAACTACGGATTCTTACGATAAACATAAAGGTCTTTAAACTTTATTTTCTGAAATATCACCATATTTGTTTAAGAACTGCATTTAAGACGGATCGATTTCTTTGCAGCTTGAGTAGAAAATTTACAGACAGTGCATTTGTGAGAAGATGTTTAGCCAGCCTCCGAAGCGGAAATAATCGAGTGTCTTCAACACTCACGCCTTCTCCCCCCCCCCCCTTCTTTTCTTCCCTCTTCAAGAATACCGTCGGTCTGATTTCATTCCCGAGTCCAGGTAAAGCGAACTACACGCTTCATGTACGGTTCATTCCACTTACAGCGACCTCATAAATCAAGACACCAACTGACTTCTGCTGGTGACGTCTTAAACCCTTCATGCTACATTTGCCAACTGCTTTAAAATGACGCACTACCTCTAATCAGAGTTAGTCACTGCTTTTTTATTTATTTTTAAAAAAGGAATAAAAGGGTACCTGAAATTTTACACAGTTTGTAAAGTTATAGTTTCAGAAGTTAGCGTACATTGTTTAATAACAGACTATCAATTTTGCTGCACTGGAGGAGGGGGTTTGCTTAGGGAATTAGCGTAGGGAGTTATGAAAATTCTTTTCAAATATTACTTTTATTTTTAAAAGTAATATTTAAAAGAATTTTCATAACTGATTAATATTTAAATTTCTGATTTATTTCTCCCAGAATAACAATCTTCTAGTCGACAGCGATTTAATTTCTAGACAAGATAAAATTTCTCTTTTTTGGTATTACTCAAATCTCTACCAACATTTACGTATAACCTTCTCAGTAGCCAATAAATTGAAATTTCTCTTCTGCTCAAAGCGCTACTTTACCTCTGAGCAGCTTTTAACTCTTTACGAATCACAAATCCATTCAAACACTGAATACTCTTCTGACATTAGGAGAACTTCCTTAAAGCACTTGATTCAGTAAAGAAGAAGAGAGCAGTTAGATTTATTAATGACCAATCTCTCACTAATTCAATCCACTCGCGTTGTGTAGATATCCGGTTTCTGTTGCTCATATTTTATACTAATATTTCCATGATCGCTGTTCATCAGATTGGCATTAATAATTCCTGCATCTCTTCTAAATGTTTTAAAACACGTATTGCAGCTATTGAGCACCAGTTCAACCAAACTCAAGGAAAATCTGTGTTCATTTTTTTTTAAATTTATTTTAATGCTATATTTTGGGACAATATTCTGTCTTATGTATTTCCTAAAAACTGCAGGCTACAGATCAGGTCTTTTAACAAGAATTTAGTAAGTTCTTTCTTCTAATCCCTCTGTTCATCCATTGGAACTACTCTCTCTCTCTCTTTCTCTCTTCTGAAGATTCAAACCCAACATTCGTAGACCAACAGTTACCTTTACCTTGATCAGGTGTTCCAACTCTTCCAAAGAGTTTTTTTTTAAGACTGTGGTTTCAAGAAACCAAGGCCTGTTTGGCGACTTACATTTTCCATAAATTGTCACTTAATATCTGGCTTAATTGCACTATTACCATGATGGAACATAAAGAAGCCGTTTCAAGAAATCAAGAGTGCGGATACCAGAGCATTTTTCATAATGTTAATACAAGACACTCAGGTTCTCCACACCATCAGTCCTAGTCAGAACTATGAGTAACAGCCATACATATATTTGGACTGGATAACTAGCCACTCAGCCAACCAAGTCTGATTCTAAAAAAAAAAAAAAATGTTTGGACAGTTTTCTGGAACACTCAATAACCATACCTTATTAAACCTTTATTTTAGTGTTTCCCGCTGCTCATTTTTATGCCTATTTTCCTTTTTATACGTCTGGTTCATGTAGCTGATTATAATTCCACCAAAGTCGAAACCATATTACAATAACAATCAGAATCATGTCATTGCATGATTCTGATTGTTAATTAATTCTTTTAATTAACAATCATTGGATGATTCTTTTAATTTAATTTCATTAAATTAAAAGAATTATTCCGTATCATTTCTGTTCATGAACAAAATCCTTAAATATAATGTAAAAATCTTAGGAAATCCTAATTAAGATCTACACAGATCAATATGTCATATAAGAGACTGTAATTCAGTCGATGTCGGCGAAATCTTTCGGTTGGAAAAGATCTGGGTTCGAAACCCGTCTAGAAAGAGAAAAATCTTTATGATTAAATTTTTAACTAAATGGTGAGTTGGCCGATCTCAGAATTTTCTCTTCTAGAAACTGGGATTTCTTCGCCATCATCCACGCCGTTTTAAAGACATAATATACTGCCTAAGCCTCAGTTGTCGTAATTTTACGGAGATGTGATTAGCCAATGTTGTCACATGTCATAATGGTCACGCGTCCACGAAATCATTTTTGCATCGATTCAAGTTTGAACCTGAATCAACTGATGAAGAAATTTAAATAATAAGTAAACTGTTGCACAATTTGAAGTATATTATTGAATGTTAACACCATGCTTTAATTCGTTATTAATATTTTTTGGGGTTTCTACTCAATTTTGAGTAAGACAGACAATAACTCAGAATACGATGAATAAGAAACTTAATAAGAAGCTATAACAGTGATCACATAATCTCGAGAATCTGACATACGGTTCACATGGTCGTGAGATCATCGATCCGACTCCACTCACATTACATCTTAAACAAATAAAAAGTAAGTAAAAGAAAATAAAAAGGTGTTTGTTTCGTTAATAGGCTTTAAAAATTCAATGAATTACTGATAAAATGGGCTATTTTATGTATTAGTTTCTGATAAAATAGGCTATTATGTATTTAGTTCCCTATTTATAATTTTCAATTATAAATAGCAAATATTATTAGACACGTTTCGAGATTATTTTTCTAAAATAGCTCATCAGCAAATGCCAAACGATTGATAACATTTTTAATGATAGCGCGCATTACTAGCAGACGCCACATATTAAGGTGAGTTAATTGTTACAATAATAAGGCAATTCTAACACGAAATCCTGTCTGTTAGTGACAACTGAGTACGTCCTACTTTGGTCAGGTGATTCTGGGCGGGCCAATGAGCACAAAGATCGACGCGACCTTTACTTGACCTGTCTATAGTATCGTGCAGATGGTGATGAAGTTTTACAATAATTAATGACCGATTTGGTTAGCTTCACAATGTGTGGCTCTATGAGCAAGGCAGAAACTCTCTCCCCAAGTGTAATTAAAGCATGAATAATTTATAAGGAGACGGAAGAAGTGTAGCTCTTTATTCCTGCTGCTGCCATCGCTGCTTCAATGTGTTATCTGAAGCCATTAGATAGGCCGGACTGGCAGATACAGAGACGGTGGAACTATTGAAGCCTATTGGGAGTCATATATCGTAAACGGTACGGACACTTGAGGTTCTCGTTTTCTTTTTCCTCCTTATTTTTTTTTTTATTTTTTATTTTTTTTGCGGAGTTTCTTCTATTCTTTCTTAGTGTTAGCGTGGGAAGGGAGGTAGCACGTTGGCTGTGGTATGTCAGACGACAGGATGAAACATTAGACCACGGAGAGCTGATCTCTCTAGCGAAAACTGAGGCAGAAAGAGAATCGGAGAGGATCGAAATAGTGCTCGATGAAGTATGAATCACTAGAAACTTGAAGCGTTCACAGTTCGTTGAACGGCTGCACCAATAAACTTTAACTGTATAAGATAGAGGCGTAGCTTGAAGATGCAACCAAGTTGATGTGTGTCCATGAAGAAGTTTAAATATAAATAAAGTATATCTAGATCACTAACATACTATATAGCTATAACTTATATAGTCCTTATAAGGACTGGCTTAAAGGGGCGAAACAAGAATGCTTTTCATCTTCCCCGTTATCTGTAGAGGACAATGTAGGGATAACGTGTTATTGAGCTATTAAAGCTCTGATCATGGCAGGAGAGTAACAGCAATAGCCGAGCATCAGTTAGAACTTCATTGGCTACAGCATTGCCATCCATTACCCTCCAAGGGTATATTGGATTGAATGAATCAATCACCGCATCTCACAGTCGATTAATCCATATCCAATCCATCCCGGCAACCTTATAAGGACTGGCTTAAAGGGGCGAAGCAAGAATGCTTTTCATCTTCCCCGTTATCTGTAGAGGACAGTGTAGGATAAGGTGTTGTTGAGCAATTAAAGCTCTGATCATTAATTTCAGTTAGAACTTCATTGGCTACAGCATTGCCATCCATTACGCTCCAAGGGTAATGAATGAACCAATCACCGCATCTCACAGTCGATTGATTCTCTCACCAATTCTCACCCCATCCCGGCAACCTTATAGTCCTTATAAGGACTAGCTTAAAGGGGCGAAGCTAGAATGCTTTTCATATTCCCCATTATCTGTAGAGAACAGTCTAGGATAAGGTGTTATTGAGCAATTAAAGCTCTGATCATGGCAGGAGGGTAACAGCAATAGCCGAGCCTCAGTCAGAACTTCATTGGCTACAGCATTGCCATCCATTACCCTCCAAGGGTATTGGATCGAATGAATCAATCCTCCCGACAACCACACACTTCCGCTTTACTTAAATAATACTTATAGAAAACACAGTTTGGTGTTTTATATTTGTATCATATAATAACGAATTCCCTTAAAATTACAAGACAAAAAATTATTTTTTGTTTATTTCTTTTCTTAGATATTGTTTTTTTTTATTTGAATTTCTTGTTTAATTTTATTCATTACCTTTTCGTATTTTTAATCACAAATATAAATGTAATATTTTTATCACTTAAACATTAGATATTAACTAGAAACTCAGATCTCATTCTTACTTTATTCATTCGTTACGCTTATAAAGGGAACTGAACGATTAATATTTAAACTAATTAACCAGTGGGGTTATCTATAGAACTTCAGATTCGTTTATCTAAATTGCCTGAGTTAAAAGATATCACCATGGTCTAATTAATTTCCCACTTTATCCGAAAGATGTCAGCACAAGTCTATACGGGAAATTACCTACAAAATTAATATATGCATATTTTTAAGAAAATAGAAATTTAACTGCACGAAAACTTTAAACAATACCTTAGTAATTAATTTCATTTTTAAGTAGGATGCAATGAGATTTTCTTCAGAATTAATACTGTCGTAGTATCCAAATGAATAAAGATTTTACAAACAAATCAAAATCCAGATATATTTCCATTTGAAAAAACCAAACAGATGGGGCTTAAGTAGATTGACCTCTATGCTAATCTTTTGTTCGAAGCATTGTTACGCACGAAAGATTGTTCTATTCTTTCATTTGGTTGTTCCGTAAATAATTGGATCAATTTAAAACGACAACCGGAACGTTTTATAATAAAATGATTTCATGGAAGAATTCTGATCAGTGAAGTTGAACAATTGCAGATACCGTGATGGCTTGCAACCATGTAATTTAGAATCAGCTCACTAGAGGGCAGGAATGTTGTGGTTGGGATTTAAGTGATAGGAGGACTGTTTTCATTTTGGAGTAAGTCTTAAGAGAAATTACACTCTGTTGAAGAGAATGGTGGGTGTTCAGGAAGATATCACACTGACAAGGGGAAAGCTATAAGTAGAATGATATCAACACAAATTCCAATACATTTTCTTAAAAACTTTTCAATATAAAGAAAGAGAAATTTGTCATGCGAATTTGTAGTTGAACTGTAAATTTCTGTTCAATAGCTGCTGATGTGAACAGTTCTTGGAATTATTTACAGAAAATACAAACAGCAGAAACTGAAAGAGAGCAGAATGTAATAATGAGAGATTGACCATTAATCAACTCAATGATTTCTTCTGCTTGAGTACTGATTAAAATATTTTAGGGAGCTCTTTGGGACATCACTCCAAAATGTGAGGAAGATAGTTGGATGTATTTTTAATTTGATTAAAATTAATAATTATTTCAAAGTAATCGAACACTTTCAGCAGCCGAGGAAAAGCATTATTTGTGAATAAGTTAGAAGAATTGTTGTCAATTACTTTGACGGCAAGATATATATAAATTTGATTAAAATTAATAATTATTTCATAGTAATCGAACACTTTCAGCAGCTGAGGAAAAAGCATTATTTGTGAATAAGTTAGAATTGTTGTCAATTACTTTGACAGCAAGATATATATATATATATATAGTATAGTACATAGTACATAGTACAGAATTCATTCACCATATATATATAAATATATATATATATAGTACAAATATATATATATATATATATATATATATATATATATATATATATATAGTATAGTACATATATAGTACAAAATTTATAGTACAAATATATATATATATATATATATATATATATATATATATAGTATAGTACATATATATATATATATATATATATATATATATATATAGTATAGTACATATATATATATATATATATATATAGTATATAGTATAGTACAAAATTCATTCACCATATATATACAGTATATAGTATAGTATAGTATAGTACAAATATATATATATATAGTATAGTACAAAATTCATTCACCATATATATACAGTATATAGTATAGTACAAATATATATATATAGTACAAAATTCATTCACCATATGTAGATTATATTACAATTATCTGGAACAAAAAACACTGTATAAGAAAGTAGTTTATTTTATTTTATTTATAAATTTACTTAAATAGAAATTAAAATTTTCATTTAAGTTATCTTATTTACTATAAATATTTATAGAATGAATTTGTTTATCATAAATATTTACAAATGTTCTATTATCTTTCTAAGGTTGTTCGGAATAGGTATCTAACTGTGGATGATGAAAGCATCATCAGAGTATTATATTGCAATCAAACAAACATATAAAACACATATAATTGTAAATAACTGATATTTTAAAATATGTTATATATTTTAGACTAAAGAGCTGGGAATAACCCATATTACTTCACTTTTTTAAATTCCGAAATGGCGTCATCTATTGAAAAATATTTGATATTATTATAAGATATATATATATATATATATAAGAGAGAGAGAGAGAGAGAGAGAGAGAGAGAGAAGTCGATTCATTCATCTATCTGTTCATTGGACATCATCAGAAGTCTGATTCACTCACTTCCAAATTAGGGAAGAAGATAACCAACGCAAATAGGCAACAAAATGCACACAAATGAAAAAGAAGAATGTACTCGAATTCATTTTTTAAATAAGATTTTGAAATGTTTGGAGTTGTATATTCAGATTTTTTAACTAGAGTTCAAAAGATTATACACCAATTCACAACGCTGATCATTTATTTCCTGCCCTATTTCTCGTTTTAGATTTCTTAAGTTCCATACAGTAAAAATTTCTAACAAATCAGAATTTAAACAGATTGGATACTCTGCATTTAAAGCAGTGGCTTGGCTAGACTTCTAAATAGACTTTCAACAGTTTTCATTACTAACTGGCAAGAGAAAGAACCAGAAATTTCTGCATACAGCTTCTTATTTATCCTAACGTAAAGGGTTTGCTTTCGACACGAATGGGCAAGGTCCATATTGAATGACTTTCGAGGGATAGTACTAAATGAGGAGAGTCAGAAATCTTCACACATTTCATTAATTTCATTTTGTTGTTGTATGGACATTTCCAGATAGTCGAACGATTTATCATGAGTGGCCCACTTAACATGCACATTCCTCCTGATCACACCTCGTTTTCAATTAATTCTCAAATGCTAAGTTCACTGCTTTTTCTGACAATCACTGCACTGGTCAGTCGCCAAGAGAAGAATCTCGGCCTGGTAGCTTCGTCATCCTCTACTTAACTTCCCACCTTTTCCTCAACTTGATACACTTCTCTCAACTTCCAGACAGTGATCAATTGTTCTCTCTCTCTCTCTCCTGCTCTTCCATATATTGAAACATTTCATACAACATTTCATCCAACTCTATCCTTACGTATTTATTTTATCACGTCTCCTTGCCCCCTTCACATCGCTTCCTCAAATCCTTGAAGATGGTCATAAGGGTAATATTCCTTATGTTTTTATACGTCTTATATCCTTAAATAAGAAACCACTTGTGATTTAAACGTGATCATGAAATTTAAATGCATGCAAACTCTTGCTGGAGTTTACATGCATTTAAGTTAATTAATTAGGTATTGAAACCAAACAAAGGTTTTCATTTAATTTTTTTTTTCAATCATCTCCTCACACAAAGCTACAATAATACTGATGTTTTACATAACGGAGATATAAACAATTTTTATCACCCTATAGCATAATAATATGCCACAATCAGTATTATAAGTCTAACCCCATGATGTGTATAATGCTGTGTTTTTTTCAGGATAAGAATACAAAACACTTTGAATTAAAATATCACAAATTCCAGATACCGTGATTCTAAATACAGGACACTGAACTTAAATCTCTGAAAAGAACCGGATTAATTCCCCGAAAATATAGAGTGTGATCTTTTCAGTGATATTAACTTTGTCACAAGCCATCGTAAAAACAGTAGTGTTTCGAAGTCGAAAAAACTGCTTGCCGGAAATGTAAAATATAAAATCGGTAGAACTTTATCTGGGAGATACTTGTTATCATATGGATATTATATAAAACGTATTAAAATTATGACAGTCGAGCAACTATTATGTTCTCCACGATGCTCTCTCTATAGTAGAGAACATAATATAATGTTCTTTTAGCCCATTTTTGGGAATTAACCTGTATACGATAAAAATATAATTTTATGCTACAATAGTATGGTTTTTCTGATATACAGTATAAATATGGAAGCATTTTAAAATTGTTTTTTCAATAACAAAGACTGAAACCTATAGTAAATTAGCGGGGTATACAAAGAGTGATGTACATCGTGGATCAACAACCTTTCGAGGAAGAAAACATCTTTTTGTTTTTAGTAATCCTTGGATGACCTTTATGATCGATGCTTGTCTAGCCAACATATTTTGTGCCCCAGACCTTGGAAGTGAAAATGAAAGTCTGTCAAACACAAATACTACTAGTGTTCGGAAATATTTAAAAAGTCGTTTAAATTATTCTTGCATGTTCCTCTAATAGTGATGGTGTGTCACCAAGACACACAACCAAGACATTTCAACATTTATATACTAATAGATAAAACTTTTTAAATAATAACTACATGGTTTTTACCATATCATCCAATATCTTATAGTTGTTATTATCACTTGTTTTAGAATCACAGACAGTAGAATAATCTGAGCAGAATTTTCATTCTGCTCAATGATTCTACTGTCTATGCTTCTCAAATAAGGTATAACAATAATGAAATGTTCCGCAAAAACTTACAAAATAATCCTATTCGATAAACATTCTTATAGCGAACTCACTGATTATTGCAAGATTATTTATTGTAGCATTATTTATTGTCATTTGTAGTTTTGCTATTAAAATACTTCGTTCGAAATCAAAATTATCGTGACCAGACCTATTTCAGTAAACATGGCACTTACAAATTGCTTCCAAATCTGTCCATCCTGAAGGGAGTTACTATATGCATATTAACCTAAGATAAAACGAATCTTAGATAAAACGATGGTGAACCAATTACATATGAAGAAATAGAATAGCTCTAAGTCAAATGAAAACAGGTAAAACACCAGGCCCTGATCAGATCCCTATTGAATTGTTAAAGAAAGTAAACGAAAACACACTTAATGACCTAAAGGTTATTTTTAATAACATATGATATAGGATACATCCCTGATGATCTAAGGAAATCCATCTTTGTCACTATTCCTAAAATTCCAAGAACTTTTGAATGTACAGAATATAGACTAATAAGTTTAACAAGTCATGTTACAAAACTACTACTGAGAATAATCCTAGAAAGAATAAAAGGCACTTTGTCAGTAGAAATAGAAGACACCCAATCAGGTTTTCAAAAAGACAAAGGTACAAGAGAAGGAATCTTCAATTTGAAAACATTATGTGAAAGAAGCCTTGACAACCAGAAAAGCATATATCTTTGTTTTATTGATTACAATAGATCACAAGATTTGATTCTTTTTTGATTTGATTCAATAGATCACAAGAAATTAATACATATCCTACAGAATAATGGGTTAAAAGGAAAAGAACTACGTATAATTACAAATATATACTGGAATCAAATGGCCTCAATAAGATATAAAAATACATATTCTGGCAACTTTGAAATCAAAAAAAGGAGTAAGGCAAGGATGTGTCTTATCACCCTTACTGTACAATATATATAGTGAGCAAGTTTTTAAAAATATTTCAGAACTGAAGGGTGTAAAAGTCGGAGGTAGGAACTTCAACAACTTCAGGTATGCAGTTGACACAGTCCTCATAGCTGAATCTGAAGATGATCTTCAAAACTTAATCACAGAAATTTACAACAGAAGCTTAGATATGGGACTAATTATTAACCTAAAGAAAACAAAGTGCATGATTATACCAAAAGAACCAATAAATAAGAAACTAAACATAACTGTTAACAAAAAGAAAATTGAACAGGTTCAGTCTTTTATATATTTGGGACAAATGTTTACAGACCGAGGAAATTCCCTTAAAGAAATAAAAAGAAGAATACAGATAGCAAGAAAAGCCTTTACTGGTGTGAAAACTGTTTAAACATCCAGAGACATTAATATAGACGCAAGAAAAAGATAAATAAAATGCTATATCTGGTCAAGCCTTCTCTACAACAGTGAAACTTGGACTCTAAATAAAGAAGCAGAGAAAAAATTAGAAGCTTTCGAAATGTGGACCATCAGAAGAATGTTGAAAATACCATGGACAGAGAAAATGAAAAACGAAGATGTTTAAAAGAAAGCAAAAATGAAAAACGAAGATGTTTAAAAGAAAGCAAAAATGAAAAACGAAGATGTTTAAAAGAAAGCAAAAATGAAAAACGAAGATGTTTAAAAGAAAGCAAAAATGAAAAACGAAGATGTTTAAAAGAAAGCAAAAATGAAAAGAACATTAATGAAAATAATTAAAGAACGAAAACTTAAATATTTTGGACATCTAACTAGACAAGAAGGCATTCAGAAATTAATATTAGAAGGGAAACTGGATGGAAAAAGAGGGAGAGGTAGACCCAGGAGAATATGGTTTGAAGACATTAAGGACTAGACTGGCTTGAAGTACCATAAATGTTCCAGAGCAGCAAAAGAAAGAAAAATGTTCCGTGACATGGTTGCCAACCTCCTTCTAGGGGATGACACTTGAAGAAGAAATCGAATCTAATACTTGCGCATTTCTTTTGATATTTATATTACTTTCACTCCATCTCAAGTCTGATAATCCTAACAAGGTTTTAGGACATTCAGATTTTTTTTATTTGGTTTTCTAGATTCACGAGAACATTACTGAAACTTAAAGATTTTCCCTGTTCATAAGTTGGGTTGATTATACGGCCTCTTGTGTTACTTAATTTTATTTTTAATGAAAAACTGTCGTTTCGAAATCTCAGCTATCACGCGCAGTGAAAACCATTGACCTTCTTAAGTTCACAAAACGGTTTAAACACTAAATGAGACGTGACTTTGTCTACAAGTGCAGCACATCTTCATGACGTCACTGCACGCAGCACGCCTGCAAATGGAGAAAAGCTTCAAAACTTGATGAGCTGACCTTATCCCAGTCAACGACAGTTCTAGTTTCAAATACCTTGAACGGCTTGTACGGACGTAGAATTTTAAAATAGACTTAAAAATTAGGTATTATATTGTTTTTTTTTTTTGTGCTCTTTAGCATCATACCTATCTCCTCTGATCCATCCATGCTGTAATTATAATTTCGTGCCTACCGCTGTCTAGTTGTTTCTCGCCGTATATGGTATTTTAATTCTGTACTAACAAAATAAATTACTTTCATTTTAGATTTTTTTTTTTTACTTTAAGAGCTTTTATTTCGGATATGAGATCTCTTTAACGACCAAAGCTACCATCATTTATGAGAGCTTTATTCTATTTACGAGGAATCGGCGAAGATTGTTCTCGTTGAATATTCTTGATGAAAAAAAATTACTAAAGTTTGAGAAAGAAACTCTGAAAAGTTGAAACAACTTAGAATTAAAAGTTTGTTTCTGGTTGCTCACTTTCTATGAATTGTGTTGTTTATATTACTGAGATGCGTTTTCCTTTTTAACCAATAATTTGCCAAATGTAATTATTCGTTTGGAGTATATGTGTCCACTCTACTAACTTTAATTACGAATTTTCCAATAATTCCCATCTGGAAATGATATTTATTTTCCCGAGAGAATCAACATCAGGATTGTACAGAAAACATTGGGCACGCTTGCTTAAAAAAAAAAGGACAATCAACTCGATATTTAAGGCCCGTTTGTCGTATTTCTACTCATACACATTTCAAACTGAGAGAATGAAATTCCTTAATTGTACCCACTAAAGAAATATAATTTTAAGGCTTACTTTATTATGCAGAACGAGGTTGTAAAACTCACCATTATGATAGCGTGTTTGGAGACAGCCGCTTGTTACACATTTATCAAATAGTTAAAGCCTGGAACACACACAATTGCTAGCGTGTAATCTTAACATTTAAAACCCACCCCTAAATTCTAATTCTTTCGCTCTCTTATATCCTCTTAGAAGCCTCTCTGTCTCTCATTACAAGAGAACGAAGAAAGAAAGTACAGCGGCCACTAGAAACTCTTATTCTTGAAGAGATAGAGATCGATAAAAGGTTTGCAGCACAGAACGCTAAGATTTCTTTAATCTAATATTCTAATAACACACACACACCCTTCCCCCCCACCCCCAGTCTTTACCTTCCGAGATACAGGAAGCTTCCGGTGTCACCAACGACGATGTCAACTTTGATTAAATTTCATGTGACATGATTGGTGTTCTTTCTGCCATGCTTGTGTCGTATTTGTAGACTGTAAAAGAAGCTGGCGTTGCCAGAGGAGAAGTTAATGACTAGCAAGGGGGCGAGGTTGATGCAATGAATCAGTGTTTTATGGCTAAGATGGATTTCCTTAACCGGTACTTGGATATTTTGTCGTTAAATAATCACGTGTCAAATTGATGTGCATTAGAAACCCATTATGCCGATATTAGCGTGTACAACCATTCACGCGATAGCAGAACATCTCTCTTCCCTCCCTTAGATGAACATGTTATGGAAGGTTTACTTGCTGGTGCTTTCCGGAACTATATGGTTGTTCCGCCCCCCCCTTCCTCTACAGTGTCGTCCGTTGTTGTTTTCATCACGAAATACTTTTATTTGTTTTAAATTTTTTGTCTAATCTGATCTGCTACTGAATACAATTGAAAGAATTGCGATGCAGTCGTTTGATTAGGTCAGTAAAATCAACGGGATTCAGTTTATTTATTCGTATGGGGTTTCCCTCCCCCCCCCCTCTTTCTCCACCGTCCCTTTGGGGAAGAGAGTTGGGCCCTCCTAATGAAGGATTGAGTGTATATATTTGTATGCCTGTAAATCAGTTCACGGGTCCGGTTCTATGGGACGAAATATCCTCTGTATGAGACCGGCTAACTCACCTTTAGTCCAAAGAGACCAGGTGAAGATTCCTCATGTGATAGACGGGAATCGAATCCAGGTCTTTCTGGCCAAAGGGCTTCGTCTATACCGACTAAGCTACGGAGGCTCTAACTGGATTCGGTAACTCCATGGAATGACAACAGGCTTGGAAATAGAGATATATAGACTAGATAAAGTTAGATCAACAAGCAGGCAATAATAATCAAATTCTAGAAAATGTAAACACCGATGAAGTTAGATAAGCATGATGATATGAAGAGAATGATAAATAAATGGGAAAAGGAGGAAAGTAGAAAAGCAGTAATAGAGAGAGCAATAGAAAAAGATGAAGGGAGAGAGATTTGTTTAATTTATGGCATAGACATCCGAGGTTAATTAGCTCAATATATTATGCCTGTTAATTTTATGTGTTCTCAGGCTGCTTTGTCTGTTTTTGGTATAAAAAATTGTCATTCTTTATAAGATCGACTAACACACCTTCACCTGAGATTCTGATGAAGATTCTAGCACCCAAGAACAGGATTAGAATTCGGTCTTATTAACGGAAGGAAAAATATCGTGTTATCTCGTAAATGCGTAGGATAGAGAGAGAGAGAGAGAGATAAAGAAAATCAGAGATGATTTGAGTGACAGAAAGAGAGAGAGAGAAGGAGGGGCGATATTGTGCATGTCCGTGTGTGTGTGTGTGTGTGTGTTATTATTGACTACCGTATTGAATTATTCGTTTTTAACGACATTGTAGTTCAAACTACACATCGACGTTAGAGGTTTCTTGATAGTCTCGCTATACGTTTCGCGATCGACAAGAAATAGCCGATTTTTAATTTTGCGCTACTAATTATCCGAAATCATTTTCCGTACACCATCTATCGTAACGTCTTATCTCCCGATAATTTTTATCAACACGAAATGCTTAATTAAGATTTTTCTTCGATAAAGAAAGATGAAAAGGTTACTCTCAACTTAAAAATACTTCCCTTGACAGTAAAAAGTTTCCCCAAACCTCAGCTATCGTCGATATCTGGTAGATAAGATTGTAATTGAGAATTAATAATACACTTAAGTGGCGATAACGAAGCAGGAAAACTCTCATAGGCTTAGTGGCATCGAAAACAAAATAACTCGCAAGCCAACGCAGTGTAAACCAAAGCTGTGATTCTTTCATGGCTACGCTGAAGTGATTATAAACTATTTAAGAGAATTTCTAAAGAACACATCTAAAGAAAGGTAGGATTACGAACTCAACATTCCGTATAATTAGATGAACTCAGTGTGGGAATTGGCAACACGTGACGAAAGATTATTTTGTGCTCTTCTGCAAGCCATTTTTGCTTTCGAAGTCGCTTTCCCGTCAGAAGTAAATCGAACAGAAAAACGTTGCTAATTAGAAGAGTATAAAAGCAGTTTCTGCTTTGAATGTAGTTAGAATTCCTTCAGGATCATTTCGACTACGATCTCCAAATTACTATTGGCAATAATTAGCTCGTGCTGCTACATACTAACCAGAATGCCGTTTATATTTATTAATATTTTTTTTTGTATTTAATTAAAACTCTTACGGAGCTGTTTGCATGGAGTAGACACAGTAGCTCGTCATTAGAACTAAAATGTATTATCTCTTTAATGATTTGTACTTGCCATGTAGAGGGTTCGAATCTCTTTCGTGAATATGGCATGATTTTCTTTTTCTCTTTTTTTTTTTTTTAAAAAGAAAATGTTAAGGTATCCTGCATCAATTATTCGATTTTCTCTTCCACTAAAAAACCAACTCTGCTTAGAAATTTTCAATGGGTATTCTACCGCCTTACAAAACAGACAAAACCAACCTTCAGAACACACTTCTGCATTGACTATCGTGTTCGTAGTTGTTAAATGCATACCTTTTTAATAGAACTTGATCTTCTATAGGCTCACACAACAGTATCGTTACAACGGAAATATTTCCCTTTATTTGAAATAATAAAACGTCAAATCTCTCAGCAAACTTCTCAAAAATGTCCCACTTGAAAAATTCTCCAGACGGAATAATTTCTATAAAAGTAAACGAAGCAACTCGAGTGCACTTGAATGTTTAATGGAGGTAGATATGCAAAGAAAGCATACTCATAAAGAGGGGGGAGGTGAGTCACTAGGGGGGGGTAGCTTTCTCCAAGTTCTCGTCCTACTTGCTAAAGTTGTCTTGCTTGAGTGACATGCGAATCGCAAACTTTCAGACTGTCGGGACTGATTCTTCAATTGTGACGCGGTAGTTGACAAGGCCCGAGTGTCTTTCAACTGTAGCCCAGTTTCTCCGTGTCTTTAACTCGGTGTCTGAGCGGTCCCACGTCTCCGTGTGTGTTCTGGCCCATTACCCCGCGGTTCTTATTATATCCGTCCTCCTCACTTCACTTTCGGTCGCGCTTCATTTCGTCTCCCATCGAGAGATGCTTGCTGTGTCGTCTGCTGGTCGCTACACTTGTTAAATGCTACGGTCGTGACCGACAACCAGCGACCGTCTTACGGCAAATAATAGTCGGACTCAGGTAATGGCCTAGAACTACACACTCTTGGCTTGGTATTGTTTGCCTTGTACGGTCGCGGCCGAAAGAAAACCTAAAGTGTGATCAATAATCACCGAAGAGAACACCACGACCTGTGGGATCAATGATTGGGGGGGGGGGGGATGTCGAAAGACGGTGACGTGTCTGTTTGGAAAGTGGGACACTCATAATAAAGAGCTTACTGATCAGATTGTGGAGATTATTTAAGAGTACTATAACAAACGCCTCCCCCCCCTCAACTGCCACCCTCCACACACAACGCTCAATTTTGGTCCTTTTTACAAAAGAAAGTTAAAAAAAAAAAACGAATAATTCTTACTCATTAAAGAATCAACATCAAAGATAAAGAACTCTTACTTTTGTTGCCATAGAAACGGTGCCTCTGACGTCATACCTGTCATACACCGTCTGCTAAGGACAGACTGAATTTGTGATATTTACTATTTGGCTCTGGTATAACCGGACAATAAGTGGTGTCGCATCACCTACCCGAAATGAAATGAAGCGAGAGGTGTGTTTAGATGAGGTAAGACAGCCTTTCATATCGTCGAAAACAACTTAAGACGTCATCATCGTCATCGGACAAGCGAGTGGAACTGAAGATTTTCGTTTGAAGTTACCTTGGTCAATCGGAACGAAAACAGACAGCACAAGGGAAGAACTGGTGACAATCTCCTTACCTTGGTATTCTAATTATTCGCTTCTGTTACTCGAAATGGATGAAGAACGAAAGAAAACAAAGTAGCAGATGTCGCTATAAGAAATCTTATAGAGACATCTATAATCAAGTCGCTATAAGAAATATAAAATCAAGTCGCTATAAGAAATATAAAATCAAGTCGCTATAAGAAACCTTACAGTTATCTGCCTGTAGAGGAATTACAAAATATCGCACACAAGACATTCCTTATAACCTGTGCTGCCACAATCTTAAAACAAGTAGACATCACCATGAGTCAGGTCAAGGATGTAGAACAGAAGACGAATTCTAGAATAGCAGTTTGATCTCGAGCAACCTGTGGTTTCTGTTGTCCAGATTGATGTGTTTTAGTGTGAGATTATGCAATAGTTCATTGTCTGATTCATAGATGGCGATCTTATCTACAGTGATTTACGTTTCTTTTTATTTATTTATTTATATAAGTAAAACAATGGGATAGTTCGTTCTCTTATCCACAGATGACGCTGAGGTTTGGGAAAGTGTGTTTCATTTTCTATTATTTTTTATTGTACAGAGGAACATATATAACGTGATTGTTCTAAAGAATAGCCGTGAAAGGAAAAAAAGAGAATGAAGAAAAGAATAATTTATGCTGCCACGTTTCAAAAGTATAGCAGAAAAAGATAATCTTGTTAGCCATTACTCTAGGAGAATTTAAATTTCTTTGTGATAGGCTTCAATAACTAAGATAAGGTCGTATAAATTCACGCATTTGTCTTGAACTAAAAAAAGGAATGCAAAAGAGGAATAATGATGAGAATTGGACGGAGCAAATTTGTTGAATATAAATCAGATAAGTAGGTCCATGACATGGATATTTTTCTAGCATAGATATTTTTAGCATATATAGATTATTATTATTATCCTGTTCTTGCACTTGCATTGGCTCGGAGTCTTAGTGATGAAACCGATTGCCATAACAACGGGTCAAATTTAAATGCGAATGAATTCACAAAAAAAGTAAAGAAAAATGATACTCTCCGTTTAAGTAACATTGATTGACCTTCAAAGAAATCGTTGTTTTAAAGTGAAACTTGCCTCTAACCTCCCCCACACACACACCATCGTGTCTACTACTATGCGCACAGCTGTAGTGAAGTAGATCAATATAGAAGCTAAATCCATTTTAACAATTCCCGGTGTGCATACTTCAGCACTGATAACATTAATGTCGAACTGGGCAAAGGCGCTACTGCTGCTGCTTCTATCCTACAAAAGTTAAAGTAGCTGCAAACGCTAACCCAGTAATCGCTTGGTGAATGATTGCCTCCGACATGTGTTAAGGTAAATGTAAGAATATTGACGCCTCTCAGTGAACTGCTACATGCAATTTTTGGCAGCGAGTATGTCACAAATTCTGATAACGAATGACTTGATGTCAGTATTCTTGTTTATCGCATCTCCGAAGCATCTGTGTATTGTATTAAAACAACGAACTGCTTTAGACAGTAACCTCGCATAACACAAGCTCGTTAATGGATTGCCCCTCCTGCGTGCTATAATTCACAACTATCGCCTTGCACTGTGTGTCACGTTCTACCTTTGAACCATCTCCTGTAGTCTGTTACCTTATTGCTTGCATGAATATATAAACGTTGCCGACCTCTTGAAGAATGCTATGGGACTAATGTTGCCCTCCTTGCCAGATTAAACCTATTTGGAAAGTTATTAGAGAAAGCAGAAGCGTCCTATATAAACACTTAATAAGTAATTTGTGTTGCTTATTGCTTACAATATCTTACATTCACTCTCGGCCATGTACTCTTTTTTTTTTTTTTTTTTTTTTTTACGAATCCAAAGGGCTCGTCCAAACCAACTGAGCTCCGGAGGCTCTTTTTGTTGTTTTTATCAGTCGATATCACCAAGAAAATCCAATCAATTCTCTCATTAGCTAATCTTTACAGCTTCTATTCGCAAAAAGCCCTATATAACATTTCCTTTACTTGTGTAACTTAAGAAGCATTCGAAATACCACTTCTTCGTTTGGCCCACTTAGTTCAGAAAATGAGTGCTGACCTTTCAGCATTTAATTGCTTTTCCATTCTCATAACATCTTAAAAGCCTTCGTAGAATTTAATCTGCGGATCATGGATGGATATTGTAGGATGGATGTAGATAACTAATGATAAGATTTGTCGATGTTCTCAAGGATTCTCTAATTCAGGTTCTTCAAGGATGGAAAAACGTAAGAGTGACTCATTAATAATCTTACAGACTACTGAACAACTGTTAATTTGATTGTGATTCCGGAGCTCACACCTAGTTTCATAATATTAATTTGTAAATAATAAAATAACTAATATAAATTAGTAAATGAATGTCAGAGAGACGACGCGGGAATTTGAAAAAGTCGAAAGGCGTTTAGATGAGCATTGGGAGGAAAAGAAAATTAAGCAGCAAAATAAGAAAGAAGAAAACACCGAAAAACAGGTAAGTCAACAAGTAACGGAAATCAGGTAAGTGACGTTGTTAGTAAAAAAAGAAAGATGTTATTTGGTATGATGACTCTATAATAAAACATGCCGTTGATGAGCTGGTTATAACTTCGAGTTTTCCTGGAGCGAAAATTAAGAATATAAAGGAAGCAATGTAAAAACAGAAAAGTAGAGTAAACGAGATCGTAATTGTAGTAGGTACTAATCACTTAACTAGCGATAAGTTCAGTATGCGAGAGGACATGAAAGGGTTGTTGGAAGAGGCGAGAATGAAAAGTGAGAAAGTGAAAATCGTAAATATTTTACATTGCTATGACAAAAATGAATCAAAAAGAAGGGCTATGACGGCACACGATTCGATGCTCAGGCTATGTAGAAGAAATGGATGCGAGTGTTTGGATGTGTGGAGTGAGTTTGAGGGGAAGACTGAATTTGTATAAGAGGAACGGCCTACACCTGAATGCGTTTGGTATCAGAAGTCTAGAAAATCCAATAACTGGTATGAGACCTAACACAGAGAGTCAGGGAAACTAAATTATAAAGGGAGGAATGGTGTGAATGTGAGTGCAAGAGCGACAATGTTATATAACTGTGCTAATGACCGGAATGAGCATTGTCGTGGAAATGTTGACGAGGAGAGAACGATTTCGACTTAGTGTTCATCCGGATCGGATTCATCAAACGCGTGCAAAGATGTCTACATGTTTAAGGAACTAAAGAAGAATAGAGATCTGCAAGTTGTCCAATGCAGACTGCAGTCAGGAGTATACAAAGGAACGTGCAGATAGATTATTATGTTTGTACACGAATGCTATAAGTATCAGAAAAAGAGATAGTGTTTCTTGTCATGGTCAATATGTTGGGACCTCAGATTACACATTATTGACACCTGGCTATCAGAATCAGACATATAAAGGGCACACTATTTTTAGGAAGAATAGGAGAGGGGGGGCATGCTGTTAATGATATTGAATGACTTGAATCCGGTTAGTGTTGAGACCTACCATTGTATATTTCACATGGCAGTGAATTAGAGGCCATCTGCTGTGAGGTGGAATCTAACATGATCAATTACATAGTGGAGTGTTGGTATAGACTTGGTGGATTGGTTGCTAGTGATAAAGAAATGCATCACCAAATAGAGGGATGAGCGCGAAAGGAATAATCATGACGGGAGACTTTAATTATCCAAATATTGATTGGTTAACAGTAGAATCTCGTGAGAAGAATGAAAATGCATTTATTGAACTGTCGCGGGACAACTTCCTCAAGCAGCATGTGACAGAAGGAACTCGAGGGCAAAGAGTGTTTGATTTGATTATCGTGTCAGAGGGCGTTTCAGTTAAAGACGTAACTATTCTGCCTCCGGTTGGTGACAGTGATCATGAGGTACTCACTTGGGAATTGACTAAGTTTATGAATGTTCCATTCAGAAAAGGTTACATTCTGAACTACCAAGCAGGAAATTATGACCAACTGAGGAGTATACTGAGTTCAGTGGATGGGATCGGTTGCTGGATGAGAAAAATATCCACAGTGCATGGGAAGCAGTTAAGCAATACTTAAAGAATGCAATATCAGAATGTGTCCCGAGAGTTCGAAGAATAAACAGGATAGGAGTCAAATGGATGTGTAATCTTATTAAGCAAGAGATGCATAAGATACGGATGATGTGGAAGGAATACCGTGTGCATTAGGGTAATGTGCATTATAAAATTATAAGCAACAGGCAAGAATAGTCACAGCTGTTCTACGGAAAGCAAAGTCTGAGTAGGAAAAGAAACTGGCTCTGCGTGCTAAAGACAATCCACAAGAATTCTATCGATATGCTGCGACTAAAAGAAAGGATGAATATGAAAGAATAACTCTTCTGAATGCAGGCAGTGTGAGGGTGACAAATGCAGAAGAGAATGAGTGCCCATTTTGCTAAAAGCTATCCACCTGGTTTACGCAACATTGAGTTCACTGCTACCTCTTCTGAAGAAACTCAGATATGAAGAGAAAGCACTAAAGCTGTTGCACGAACTGAATAAGAATTCTGCAATAGAAATGGAATCTCATACCATATAAGGATGAGTGGGATATCAGCACTGGTGCTAAAAGAGTATTCAGCTAAACGGGCTACTCTTTTGACCAGGCTATATAATTTGAGCCTTAGACAGGAAAGATTCCGCAGGAATGGAAAGAAAGTATGGTAATCCCATCGCAAAAGGGTGGTGCAAAAACAACTAGCGACTAATCAACATCTAAGGAGTAGTGGTGAAGATTTTGGAAAAATTAGTTACCCCCCCCCCCCCTTTTTAGAAATGGGTCGACAGTGAATCTCTACTTTGCAACGAACAGCGTGGTTTACTAAGGGAAGGTCATGTTTTCGCAACTTGCTGACATTCTATAATAATGTCAATTGAACTAGACAAGGGGAATGGATACACCATGTGACACTTTTGAATTTTGCTAAGGCTTTTGACAGAATACTGCATGGAAGATTGTTCCATGCATAACTTGGAGAATATTGGATTGGATATAAAATATTAGCGTGGATAAGAAGATGGTTGACTGACAGATATCAAAAAATAGTATACGAGGGATGTTAATCTGGAAGAATTAAGGTAAAATCAGTACAAATTGAATAACGGTACCACTGTTATTCAATTTGTACATTAATGATAGCGCATCCGTAGCTCAGTCGGTATAGACGAAGACCTTTGGTCGGAAAGACCTGGTTTCGATTCCCGTCAATGACGTGAGGAACCTTTATCTGTCTCTTTCGACTAAAGGTGAGTTAGCCGGTCTCATACGGAGGTGGAGGGTGTTTTCACCCGGAAACTTGGGTTTTTCATCCCCCAGAACAGGCAAACCGGCCCCATGAAAACACATGGTAACAGTCATGAATACGTTCCAGCTATATGCTGGTCCCGAGCCCCTGATAAAATTGAGGGGGGGAGCAATGGTGAACTACCCTGTAAAAATCTCACCAGGGAATACTTCATGGGCAATGCCTACGAAATCACCTACGGTCGGAAACGACTGAGAGGGAAAATCAGATCATTAATGATATTTGGAGGAATTTGATAGTCGACATGCATCTATCTATTTACTGATGATGCAAAAATAGGTAGGGTAATCAGGAATGCGGCTGATATGTAGTACTTGCAGAATTATTTGAATAGGCTGGAACTGTGGGCATGAGAAAATGGATACCAATTCAATGTCAGTAAATGAAGTTATGCATGATTAAATATCCAATGTCGTGTTATATTGGTGAAATTATGCTATAAGAAACTGATCTTGCTAGGGATCTTGGAGTGTTCATAGATAGCAAGTTGAAGTTCAGGTGCAATGTAGCAAAGATTGCAAATATACAACTCAAAAGATAATCGCAATGCTGAAACGAACTTTCACATGTAAAGATAAGTCCTTGATAAAGACCTCACTTGGACTATTGTGCGCTGGTCTGGTCTCCTGATTTCCGTTGTGATTCTGATACTGTGGAGAGAGAGAGAGAGAGAGAGAGAGAGAGAGAGAGAGAGAGAGAGAGAGAGTGCAAAGGAGAGTGTTAAAATAATATCAAGCTTGTGGAATACTGATTATGAAGACAGATTGAGAATTTGTAGACTGTAGACACTAGCAAACAGGAGAATGAGGGGGGGGGGTGATATGATTGAGACTTACAAACTTCTGAAAGTCATACAGGATTTCAGTTGATGGAATTTTTCAATTTACGGAGGGTGGGGAAAGGACAAGGGGCATCTTTGGAAGCTGAGAATGATTGCCGCTAAGAAAGGGGGAGAGGGCTTGATGTTTCTCTCATAGGATGGTTTGCCATCGGAATGGATTGCCATTGGATGTTGTGAGTACAAACAGTATGAATGAGTTCAAGCATAAGTATGATAGCTGGTGCGTGTAGTATGTGACCTCCCTCGATGCGTCTCTGACTCCCTGAAAGTCTCTCTTAATAATAACAATAATAATAATAATAATATCAGCGTGATCCTGTGTGGTCTGATGTAACCGAGCTGGCGATCTAAAGCCTCCATGCAGAGATCCACAACTCGCTTTGTACTCTGAATTGTTCACTTGGAAGCTCAAAATTAAGCACATTTCCAAATAATAATAATAATAATAATAATAAAATAAAATAAATAAAAATAAGTAGAAAATAAGCATTAAAATATTTTTTTAAATATTAAAAACTTCATCTCTAGTCCTTTCGTTATGTTCGATAATAACAGTGATTTTAATGCTATATTATATTGAAATAAGTGGATAGAATATCGAGTACATGCGGGAGTTGTGCTCGAAAATAATTGCTTTGCGTTTCTGCTCTAGAAAGGATTTCGCGCCTCCACAGTTTGAAAACTGGTGACTTAACAGACATCTGATATTTGCATCTGTAAACCTATATTACTTTTGCAGAAATGCAACACCTTTCGTTTTATTTTACATCAAGTATGTATCCTCAAAATGCAGGAATCTAATCACGAATCCAATCAAAATTTATTTAGTTATTGGCGCTTGACCCTTTTTACCTTTACTTAGCAGAAATTCCAAGACAAGAAAGTGGATGGTGCTATCCATAAAGGTAACGGATAGATTTATAGGACGCCAATAAATGGACCTAGAAACGGAGAAGCCTGAAACCTCTCACGAAAAGTGGACTGCTGTCCTTTAGTAAAATAAAAACAGCTATACTACAGAGATTCAATTTTGTCATAACCATAAAATAAAATTAAATAAAAATACTCTTCTGGCATCTGGAATCTCACACCATATAAGAATGAGAATGAGTGGAAAATAAACCCCAGACATGTCAAGCATATTTTTGAATTCAAACGTTTTCAAAAAAAATAATAAAATAAAATAAAATAAAATTAATTTTCTCAAGAGCTCAAAGTTAATTTAAAGTTTTATATATTCATTTGATATTAATTAATATTAATTCTTCCTTATGAAATCCACTTCTATTCGTATTTTTATCCCCGCATCTGAAACAAACAGTGTTTGATGATATGAGCCATCTTACGATAATTCCAAGCTAGTAAGATTATGTTTTACTTCAATGTTTTTTCCAATCTTGGAAAGTATCCCATTACTGATTCCTTGTCCGTTATTTACTTTGCAGTTTAAGGCATAAATACTGAATATATTTACGTTATTATGAATGTAACTATGTCTTTCCTTTTTGGTCTCTTTTAAATGCATAGTTTATTCTGGGTTGAAAGTAGAGGAAAAAAAGCTTGAATAATACTGTTCTATGGAAAACAAATATTATTGGAGATTTCTTTTAGGATATCATTTATGGCTTAAAAATGCTTGCAAGTCTGCGAGTCGCAGTCGAAATTTAACTATTAAAATTTTCGGACTTTTCAAAGTATGTTAATATTTATCGGACATATTTCAACATTTCTTTAAATGAGTTACGAAGTGAGAGGGGGTAAAAAAGAGTAAAATTTTGTTCTCAAAGAAAAGAAAATTGGCTCACGCAATTTATCTTACAGTACATTAATCAAAACTGGGACCATTAATCATGGTAGCAATTGTTAGAAAATGTATACAACAGCTTTTGGCAAACTAGTCGTGTTTGAATGTATATACAACATTAACATACAAACCAAAAATGCCAGTAAAAAGATGATTAGAATTAATTTTTGAATCTCATCTTAAAAAATTTATTGTATCAAACTTTATTAAATTTATAGTTTTAAGTTCTTTTTATTTTAAGAAAATTTAAAGCATATTTTATAGTTATGTTAATACACCTTTTTATTAAGAATATATAAAATAAATATTAACAAATATAGGCAAATTTCATAAAAAATTGCTTCACCCCTAAAGACATAAATGTCAATTGTCATAACAGATAGCGGGGAATATGAAAAGCATCTTGCTTCACCCCTAAAGACATAAATGTCAATTCATAAAAAATTGTAAAGGAATACTTTTCTTTACTTACTTCGAGTTCGTATTTTCAGTTATTATTATAAATATTATAAATAAAATAAATGGATTTTTAAAGAGTTGCCGATACGTATCGTTTTGAAAACAGATTTATATAATCGTGTACTCAAATATTGTCGTTTCATTCCCGGCGTTTCTTTTGCTTATGCAGTAAAATCCAAGAAATATTTCTATCAATGCTGCCAATAGCAAAAAAGAGAGTAACTTTTCAAGAATAATATATAAGGTACATTGTAAACATATGATGTGATGGGTACTATCCTTGTCTGTCTCTTATTTCACTTTAAAAATACTACTGAATATTGAGATCCGCCGAGGTTTCTTTCCTGGAATTTGACATCTTCAATAAAATACTGAATGAAGTACTCAGTAAGCGAGTAAACACGAGATCTGCACACAAACTTATCAATATTGAATTCGCTTCTGCTTTGCTATTCTACGACACTATAACGGATGACTAAAACTCAGCGAGTTTCCAGGTCCAATGTCGAAACTACCATTCTCTAGATAACATGACGCTCTGACATTGTCAACACGATACTTGTCAAGTAAGGAGAAAGGGGAGATGATGATGGGGGGAATACTTTTCGTAAATATGGTCCACTCGCTCCTTCCAGTAGTATTTCTCTCCCCCCTCAAAGGCAATGTCGTTCCGAATTCATCAAGATGTCAACTCTCGTGTGTGAAAAGTTTATAAGTTTATGCGAAATTCCGTTTTGTGTCACAAGAGATGGTGGATGATATATATTTCCGGAATAAAATGATGCATAGACGCAAAAATAATCATAAATTGACAAGTAGATATTTATTCATTCAGTGTTCTGAAATCACAAAAAAAAAAAAAAAAAAGTTCCCAATTTGAACATTTCAAAAAATTCCATTTATATCCATGGGATTATTTCAGCTGCCATAAGAGGGCGCTAACAGTGAATGTATTTTGAAATTGTCTGTGTTTTTTTGAATACAAACAACTAGTTTTGTTGTAAATCTTTTGTGGTCACGAAAAATAGTCAGATATTTATAGTAACACTCCATTTTTTTCCATGATTATTGTAAGATTAGAAGTTTTTAAAACTTCTAATCTTACAATAATCATTGTTTCGCCACATTATCGAAAATTATAAACTTTAAAAACGTTCTCTAAGAGTTTTTTTTATTGTTCATATTAACAAAAACGTCAAATTATGAAAATAACAAAAAAAAAAAAGTAATTAAAAAAAAAAGTATTAGGCCAATGAAAGACTTTTAAAAAGCAAGTATCTTCTTGAATATTTTCTGTTTATGTATTTTTCCCTTTTTTTTTCTTAATCTCAGTTTTCTAGTATACGTGGTTTGAAAATTAATATAACAAGATTACACACATTGATTCACGATTGCTTGGATACTTATAATCGTTTAGTTTGTAATGAAAAGGACTAAGTAATCCCTTACCGAAATTTGTGTGTGTGTGTGTGTGTGTGTGTGTGTGTGTGTGTGTGTGTGTGTGTGTGTGTGTGTGTGTGTGTGTGTGTGTGTGTGTGTGTGTGTGGAAAGAAAAACAATAGCACTTTCATATTTTGATAATCATAATAATGTAGTCACTGACTGTGATTATTCTGCATAATAAACCTAATCATATAAAGTGCTTTTTGCTAGGCAAGTTACTTATGCATCAACGCTTGCAACGAAAAAAAATTTTACTCTGAAAATATAAATGATAGAATAACAGCAAACTAGATAGACTCATAACCACTTGAACTTTTGTTCTCGAAACAACTAAATAAAGTAAGAAAATAACTTCTTTTATACTTCGTTATAAAAATTAAAAGAGCTCTTGTTCTTTTTAATTTTTAAATTAAAAATTTTATACAAAATACACATAGAAAACTCTTTTTAATTTTTAAAATTAAAAAGAGTTCTATGGGTTTTGAAATTGTTGATTAGCTGCTATCCAGATCTGCATGATGTAAAGAAATTTATAAACTAATTTATAAATTATAATTATAAGTATAAATTAATTTAATATTTCAAGCTTGGGTTGAGTTGCATTTTTGATTTATTAATCTGTGTTTTCAACGAAATGATTTTTCTGTTTTATGCTCACACGTGACCCAAATCGTACCATTAGAATGGTTAATCTTTCTTCCTGTGGTTTATTATCGTCTATATATATATATATTGCGTGTGTTCATCTGGCCAGTTTGCCTGTATTACAGGATGAAAATTTCGATTTCAGGGACCGGCTAATTCACTTTCACTTGAAAAGTCCTGATTAAGGTATCTCGATCAAAATTTATAACCGCGAATCGTCGTAACCGATTAAACTACGGAAGCTCAGCGAAGAATATTTGCATTTCGACCAAGAAAACATGTGGATATTATGATCCCATCTAATAAGCTTAGTAACTTTGGTCTATGAACAACCACGTAGCTTTCTTGCGGGATTTCAATTACAGAATATATCTAAAAACAAAAGACTTTTATAATTTATTTACATTTATATTTCATATTGTCTTTCCTCTCAAAACTGCGTGAGTAAATCAAGAATTTAAAAAAAAAAGTAAAAACAGATCGTCTGAAATAACAATCAGGTGTGATTAATAATCACATAAGAAAGCAAAAATCAAGTTAGTCAATTAAATAGTCCGTCTTTGTGCCTCCCTAACGAACACTTAAACCACAAAGGTCGAATGTCTGTAGTGTTTTCGTTGCTAGGATACGGGAGTAAGAGAGGGGTAAAAAAGAAAGGGGGGTTCGACTCTTTCGGATCATGACTTCGAGAAGGATGTACAAGATCTCGATGGCTTTCAGTTATCACTAATGAACGCTTCATTGATTTCGTGTTCTGGGAGAGCGATTTAAATCTATTCTCGTCACCAGATACTTTATATTGCGCTAGTGATTTAGACTGATAAAGCTTTCTTTAATATCTTCTTCGAGTGAAAGCGAGTGCGGGTTTGCTTTTGAAACATCGTTGATAAAATTTTAGCAACAAAAGCACTTTTTATTATAGAAAGTTTTCTTTAATTCTTGCATGCAATTGAAGAGAAAACTGTGCTTGTTTGGATTAGATATTCAAAGTTGAGTTCATATTTTTGTTTAGAAGTAGAAATCGATGTCAAAATGCAAACAGAAAAACTACGCACTGCCTTAGAATTTGAAACATTTTAATGATAAAAATTAAATGTTTGCATTTTTAATTGTTATTGTAATGTATGATACGTTCATTTCCATCTTGCATTAAAACATTAGAATTGACATGACAAGAATGAAGATCATTAGCATACACAACGAGACCATTAGCATAATTATCATATCTAACAACATCATTAGCATATGACTGAATATCACTTGGATAATCGAGGATATTTGAGAATACGACACATCATATGGATGAAGAACATTAGGTGACATATCATAGACAGCAAGATCAGGAAGAAGAAGAAGAGGAGGAGACATTTAGGATGAAGGTAGGTCATATCATCCTAATAATGATTATCAGAATGCTTATAATATAGAAGATCGTTTCGAACATCTCATATGCAAGAAGATCATCAACAAAAGAAGGTCATTAGCATATATATTATACAAAAGAGGATACGGTGCGTAGCATTATAAAGACTTAGAATTAGGAAACATATCATATAAGATGTATATCAACAATGTTTAAAAAAAAGATTCGAAACCCCGCATAAGACACAAGAAATTGTCTTTGTTATTATTATTATTTCCCTCTAAGACAAAATAGGCCAGAGACCGTCCTCAATGCCTCTATCATAGCATAAATTAAATTTATAAATATCCAAGTTACTTGGCCGTGCCGGTCCATTGGGATTGGATTCCAATGGGTTTGTGCGGAAGATCATTACGGCGGCTGCATTAACACGCAGAAATATATAAATTGTCGAATAGTGAAATATAATATGGATGTTTAAATTGAGTAAGTAAAGCAAAAAAAAAAAAAAAGTGTGATTTGCTTTAACTGTGTCGTTTCTGCTTATAAGTGCAACGAGGAAACAAAAATCTCATTGCAGATAGAAAATTAATTTACGACTATTTCCTTTCGTATTCAAGGTTGTTTCGCGACACCGGAAATTGATGTAATCCGAGCGAATAGAAAATCCAATCTAGATGTTGAAGGCCATAATTCGAATGGATTGCCCGAGGGGTTGTTTTAACAGTGTGTGCGCCACTAAAGCGTTCACGGGCGAATTAATGGTGAAATGAACAATGTTTCCATTCACTAGAAGACTTTCATTACCAGCAAGGACTACATTCCCTTTCGGCTCGACGATAAAGTGATAATATCGAGCCTTTAGCTAGATTCTCCATGTAATCACACGCACCTGACCTATCCCAGATTGTACGTAGATCGTATCAAAGTGTGATCGCTTATTTTAAGGACGTTTAGCCACAACAGGAATTCAACTTTCTGTAAACATCGCTTACAAACGTCAGTAATGTATGATGTGTGTGTGTGGGTGCGTGCACGAGCGCAGCACACAATGCACGCTCCATTTATAATATTGTAGAAATGCGTTCAATGAGCCCTATGAACACATCGCAATGAAAAGAATTGAAAATAAAGCTGAATTTCATTTTATTATTATTATTGTTATTGTTGATGATGATGATCTTTGGTTTATTTGTGGCCTGTTGCAGGAATACATGATGAAGGACAACTCCTACAGAGGTTCGTAAACTGTTTTTTTTTTTTTTTTAATACAGATTTGTTAGCATCTACGGTTCACATCATATTTATTTTAACAGCAGGTGAAAGATTTTGACACACTTTTTGTTTGGTCGAATGATATTCGTAGCAGATTTGATCTCTTCCATTGATGAAGATTGGCAGGATTGGGATTACTTGTAAATACGACTAAGACCATGAGACGCTTATTATGTGTGTTCATTTTGTCCTGATTTCTTGAGGGAAAAGAGATGTTACTCCCCCCCCCCCCCCGCGCGGTGCTTTTCGATCTACCATTTGAAGTGAGACTTCTTAGGGATGATTAGCGACTTGCTTGCTTGGAATTAAGCTGAAACAACTAAAAGCAGCGAGTCTGTATGAGTGCTTTTAAAACCATTTATCTGTTTCACGGACGAAAAAATTCTTTGATAGCTAGTGTCTGATAGGAGCCAATTAAGCTTACATTGGAAATGCCTAAAATTGTTTTACGCTTTCTTAAAAAGATTCCAATTCGTATTTTTCCAATTAAATATAGTATTTGCAGAAAAAAGAAAGAAAGATAGTTAAGAAGAGTAGAGTCGGGGAAATGAGTATAATGTACGGGAAATTGAAGAAAATGATGTCTTGATGAATTAAAAAGAATTATAATAAAACCAAATAAGCAAGCCAACATTTATACTAACATTCTTTAAGATGATGTCGTGTTAGTGAATCCCTTTCTTTAAAAAAAAAGGGGGGGGGGGAACCACGAATAATAGATGAAAATAACATCATTCTGGACATATGTTTTATTCAATATAATATGAAAGAATCGTGGTAAAGGTAATTAAACTTGGGTATGTTATAGCTCTAAGGAATTTCAGTTTTCTAGACCAAATTTTAAAATAGTTACTTGTGATAAATGTTATTACTTTTATCTCAATTTTTATAATTGTGATATAAAATCTATAATTCATTTATAAGTTTTAAGTGACATTATTATTGCCCAGCTAATCACACGCGTGAAAGGTCTGTCTGCGTGTTGGATCATTGTTCTTCATAAATCAATGGTGAGCATTCCAACAGCTTCCATCTGAATAGTTTAATGATTCGTTTTGAAGGTTTTGTTAAATTTTCTTATTTCTTGATATAAGAGATCTTGTCATAAATATCCAGGAAGAATTTTTTGTATAGAAATTTAAACCTACAATCGAAGTGGCAACCATATACAGAACTTGATACACATTGATACAACAATGTGTATCAAGTTCTGCGTCAAACTTAATAAATCATTCACAGAAACGAATGAAGTATTAGAGAATACGTTCAGAGAAGGGATTGAGTCAATCCAAGACATTAGTTCATTAGGATGTCAAAGCAAAGTGGAGAGCTCGATGCATCAGAAATTTCTTCCCTCATACTAAACAAAGAAACAAAGCGTAATGCGTTCAGAACTATTATCTACTACCATGGAGTGGAGTAGGCCAAAAAAGCCTCTTAAATGGTCTTCCGAAAGCCCCTTCTGCACATGATAATGTCTCGTACCATACGGTCTTCAAAATTCATAAATTTCTTGCATAAATATCACTTTCACGTTGTTTTCCTCCGGATTTGTCCTTCTCTCCACCACTCTCCCTGCTGAAAAGTATTCTGAAATGGAAACGATTTCGAGACATCGAGAATATATATTTAAATTCAACACAGCAGTTGCAGTTCAATCCCACATAGACGTCCAATTGAGCAATGAAAGATCCCTTGCAATCATCAGTATCATACTTCGATGGAAATGACTCAATGTAACTTGCTTGTAATTTGATTTCCTTACAAAATTTTTGTGTTTGATCAGTTCTCTTTTAAAATGAAGCAGGTTTGAAAGCATTCATTGAAA